>NC_057797.1:88842066-89142066 GCF_018294505.1 Triticum aestivum
AATATAGGGCTCACGGGCACGCCCGTCACGTTGAACTGACGAAGGGGTCCCAGCCGGAAACGCCCTCAAACCCGACGGTCCGAAGCTCATCCCCGTCGGACCGGTGGCGCCGCGTGGCGTAGCTCCGGCAGGTCGCCTAGTGCATTGTCCGCTATTTAAGTCGATCAGCGGCACCGAAACCCTGCCATGCATCCACATTTTCCTCCTCCTGTCCGCCGCCGCCGTCACTATCCACTCCACCCGTCCGACTAGTAGCCATGCCCCCACGCCGCCAGGTGAGGAGCGAGTCCTTTATGACGCCGGAGCGCCGGCTCGAGCTCCTTGAGCAGATCCGGGCTAGGCGTGAAGCCCGGATCGCCGCAGGGCTACCTTCGATGCAGTGGATCCAGAGGAGGAGGAGGAGGTGGTGGTGGTGGAGGAGGACTTTGAAGAGGAGGGGGATGAGCCGGATGAGGAGGATGTGGGGGACGCTGGCGACTGGGATCTGCAAGCGTAGCAGCAGACCATCCTCGATTCCTTCCGGTCGGAGTCGGCTGCGGAGGACTTTGAAAATGAGAGAGACGGATGCAAAGTGGCAAATTTGAGGCGTGTCCGGTCAGTGCCCGCGGACGCGTCCGTGGGCGTTTGAGGGACCGGATTTGCAAAGTCCGGCTGTAGATACTCTTACTAACATATATTTTTCATTGCGACCATTATGAGCACAAAATTGAAAAATGGAGCATTCTGAGTAGGAAAAGACAACGTTCATGTGCAGATTAAAAATTATATGAATTGCTTGGTTACCTCATTATTTTATGGGTCGTGCTAGACGCCGGTCCACCTGCCGAAATTTTGGCCGTTCACTTGCCCAGCGTTCGATAAAAGCCCGCATAGGCGTTCGATGGTCATCATCTTCGTCATATTGACCTCCCCCTCCCTTCACGCTTTATTCACCGAATCAAGGTCAATGCATCCACCCCCATCCACCGTGCTGACTTGGTCGCGGACACCGCCCACCATCCCACCATGCTGAAAGGTCGATGCAACATTGTCGCTCGCCGTTGCGGGTCTTGCGGCACCGACTGCCCGTGGTTGCGGCACCTAGCATGCACGTCGGCGCCCATTGCAGCTCAGCTGGCCACGGTTGTAGCTCCAACGTCAACCTCGTATAACCGCCGCACCATGGTTGTAGCATCATTTGATGCCAGTTGCAACTTTGCCGACTATGGGCTGTAACTCTGGTAGACCGCGGTTGTAGCTCCGTCGGCCCCACGGTTGCAGCATCCTACGCAGCCGCCTTCGACCTCGTAGCATCGCCGTGCCATGGTCGTAACATCACGTGACGCCAGTTGCAGCTTCGCCGACTGCGATTGTAGCACCCCTGTGCGGACATTGGGATTCGATCCTTGTGCCATCTCCATGCCATGGTGGTAGCAAAAACGATGCCGGTCCCAACATCTCCAATTGACGGTTCCAGCAAAAATCAAGGGCAGTCCAGGCATACCCACTACGGTCCCAACATCCCGTCACATGGTTCCAGCAAACACCTGCTTTTCACAGGATCCTGACGTGCGGTTCCAACATCATGGGGGTTGCGGTGCAAAACATCCCCATCCACCATCATCCACCATCGTAGCATCACCGGTGTATGGTTCCAGCTTCACCGGTGGCCATTTGCAGCTAGCCACGGCATCGGTTGAAGCTTGCCACGGTGCCACACGGCCCGGAGTCGCTGGTGGGTTCGGTTCGGCAGTGCGTGCAGACTTGCAGACATCGAGGCTACGATGGCAGCACCTCTACGGTGGCTAGTTGCAGCATCATCCTGACACAACATCAACGAGGATGAAGGTGAGGCGCCTATCCCCGCCATAGCAGCAGTGTGAGGGGAGGGGTTGGAAGGAGCGGTGAGAGAGATCTGGTTGAGGGAGGCTTTGGCTTCGGCGGTCGTTGGCGAAGAAAAAGAATGGTGAGAAGATAAGGACGATATCTATGGGGGCGTTTCCGGTGAGAAGATAAGGGAAAAGGAGCGGCGGTTTGTGGGTGGCGCAAGCAACGGAAGGTGCACGTGCACGGCAGCGGTGACCAGCCGAAACTGTGGTCAGTCAACCGGATTAAATCTTTTCCCTTATTTTATAAACTAAGTGACATTATCCTTCAATATCCATTCAAACTGGACATCAATCCTTCGAAGAAGCAAACTTCAGAGGGAGACCGAAAAACAACATGGAGGGAAGAGGCGACAATACAAAAGGCGGTATGAAGAGCGAAAGAGTTCTAAGTTTACATCCCAGAGTTAATGTGTAATCTTCATGACTCATTCAATTGGAATTTGATGAGTCATTGTTACATGGATTCCCATAACTCATGATCTTCTAATAGTAAGCTTTATCTCATCCTTCCTATAAGGGCATTTCTGACCGATCCCCTAAAAGTTAGTGCAGCAAAAGTTGGAATAAAGTTAGTGGAGTAAAATTTTACTCCACTAACGGTGGCCACACCTAGCCGATCCCCTATAGTTAGCGGAGTACAATTAATTTTGTGGTTGTTTTGTATACTAGCCGCACAAACACAATCTCCACACAATACATATCTTTAAATCATTCAAATTAAAGCACAAATAGCAATAATCGTCATAACATAAAGTTTCATAATCACCTTGTGCTTCCAACAATGATTGTCATAACATAAAGCAATTTGTGGCCTTGGTGCTTACTTCAGTCACCTCCACCACCTCCTCCTCGGGCACCACCTCCTCGGCCTCCTCCATGTCTTGGGTGGTCGAATGATCCCAAAACAAGTCATAGTTGAGATTATCAAGGCCAATTAATTGTGGCTGAGGACTCCAATGATGCAAGGAATTCAGCCGTGTTCATCTCCGCTCTACAATGTCAAAGAATGCACTATAAAAAATCACTACCGATCACGAACAATCACTATCGAATACCAATGGGATGAGAGATTTTATTTTAACCTTGTTGGCATTTCATCGAGCACTTGGCGGTCGCATTTTTTGTTGCAGGCTGCGGCCGCCACTCACGCTGGAGCAGTCACCGCAGGGGCAGCCAGAGTTGCCACACGAGGCGTAGGCTTTGGACGAGGTGCCGCCATGGTCTTCTTCATCTTCTTCTTGGCGGCCGCCTAGGCGACCGCTGTGACGCCCCCGATTCAATCGTACACTAATCATACACGCAAACGTGTACGATCAAGATCAGGGACTCACGGGAAGATATCACAACACAACTCTATAAATAAAATAAGTCATACAAGCATCATATTACAAGCCAGGGCCTCGAGGGCTCGAATACAAGAGCTCGATCATAGACGAGTCAGCGGAAGCAACAATATCTGAGTACAGACATAAGTTAAAGAAATTTGCCTTAAGAAGGCTAGCACAAACCGGGATACAGATTGAAAGAGGCGCAGGCCTCCTGCCTAGGATCCTCCTAAACTACTCCTAGTCGTCGTCAGCGGGCTGCACATAGTAGTAGGCACCTCCCGAGTAGTAGTAGTCGTCGTCGACGGTTGTGTTTGGCTCCTGGGCTCCAACATCTGGTTGCCACAACCAGGTAGAAGGGAAAGGGGGAAAAGAGGGAGAAAGCAACCATGAGTACTCATCCAAAGTACTCGCAAGCAAGGAGCTACACTACATATGCATGGGTATATGTGTAAAGGGCCATATCGATGGACTAAACTGCAGAATGCCAGAATAAGAGGGGCATAGCTAATCCTGTTGAAGACTACGCTTCTGGCAGCCTCCGTCTTGCAGCATGTGGAAGAGAGTAGAATGAAGTCCTCCAAGTAGCATCGCATAGCATAATCCTACCCGGCGATCCTCTCCTTGTCGCCCTATTAGAGAGCGATCACCGGTTGTATCTGGCACTTGGAAAGGTGTGTTTTATTACGTATCCGGTTCTAGTTATCATAAGGTCAAGGTACAACTCCAAGTCGTCCTGTTACGGAAGATCACGACTATTCGAATAGATTAACTTCCCTGCAGGGGTGCACCACATAACCCAACACGCTCGATCCCATTTGGCCGGACACACTTTCCTAGGTCATGCCCGGCCTCGGAAGATCAACACGTCGCAGCCCTACCTAGGCACAACAAAGAGGTCAGCACGCCGGTCTAAATCCTATGGCGCAGGGGTCTGGGCCCATCGCCCATTGCACACCTGCACATTGCGAGGGCGGCCGGAAGCAGAACTAGCCCCCTTAATACAAGAGCAGGCTTACGTTCCAATCCGGCGCGCGCCGCTCAGTCGCTGATGTCACGAAGGCTTCGGCTGATACCACGACATCGAGTGCCCATAAATGTCCCCGCGTAGATGGTTAATGCATATAGGCCAGTGGCCAGACTCAGATCAAATACCAAGATCTCGTTAAACGTGTTAAGTATCCGCGAATGCCGACCAGGGCCAGGCCCACCTCTCTCCTAGGTGGCCTCAACCTGCCTTGTCACTCCTCCACAAAGTAACAGTCGGGGGCCGTCGGGAACCCAGGCCCACCTCTACCAGGATGGAGCCACCTGCCCCTTCAGCCCCCAACTCCGTACAGTACCACATGTAATGTAAAGTGTAAAACATATAGTATATGCCCGTGATCACCTCCCGAAGTGATCACGGCCCAGTAGTATAGCATGGCAGACGGACAAGAGTGTAGGGCCACTGATGGAACACTAGCATCCTATACTAAGCAGTAGGATAGCAGGTAAAGGTAACAACAGTAGTAGCAAGGACAAGCTATGCAGCAGTATAGGATTAACGGAAAGCAGTAACATGCTACACTACTCTAATGCAAGCAGTATAGAGAAGAATAGGCGATACCTGGTGATCAAGGGGGGGCTTGCCTGGTTGCTCTGGCAAGAAAGAGAGGGGTCGTCAACACTGTAGTCGAACTGGGGGTCGCCAGCAGTCTCGGGGTCTACCAGAAAGAAGTAACGGAGGGGGAACACAATAAATAACAAAGCAATCAAAGCAACACAAGGCATAACATAGCAATACGCGGTGCTAGGTGTGCCCTAACGCAGTACTAGGTGATACCGGGAAAGGAAGGAAACATCCGGGAAAGGATTCCCGGTGTTTTGGGTTTTCGGACAAATGAACCGGAGGGGGAAAGTTGCATGTTCGCTATGCTAGGGATGCGTGGAGGACGAACGGGCTGTGTATCCAGGTTCGTCTCGTCGTTCTGAGCAACTTTCATGTACAAAGTTTTTCCATCCGAGCTACGGTTTATTTTATATTAATTTTAAAAGATTTAAATCATTTTTAGAATTTTTTTTAATTATTTTAAATCATCATTATCCAGAACAGTGCCTGGTGACGTCAGCATGACGTAGGGGTGACGTCAGCAATCAACGGTCCGCTGACCAGAGTCAAACCTGACCGGTGGGTCCAGTGGGACCCACCTATCATAGTCTGAGCCTAACTAATCAAGTTTAATTAGTCTAGTTAATTGATTAGGTTAATTACTGATTAGATTAATCTAAAAATGATTAATTAACTTAATTGATTCCTTAATTAGTTAATTAGTTAATTAATGAAATTATATATTAATTAATTAATTAATTAATTTACTTTTTTTAAAATTCTTTCTCTCCTTTTTTTAAACGTTCTGGGGTCGGGCCCCTCTGTCCAGTGGCATAGAGGCCTTAGTGGGTCGGGCGACGGGCGACTAGAAACGGGCGTAGGGCGCGGGCGTGGGCGCACGGCGACCGTGGCCGGAGCAGCGGCGCAGCGGGGCCGTGGTAGGAGGCGAGGACGGTGACGAGGGGTTGCGGTGGAGGGGTCGGCGACCAGGGTGGGTGGCAGATGGCACGACGACATGCAGGGCGGAGCGGGGAGGGGACGAGGCCGCGGCGGGGCGCGCGGGTCGCGGACAGCATGGGGGGCGAGGCGAAGTGCGGTGGCAAGCCGCAGTGGAGGCGGGGTGCGCGGCCGGAGTAAAGCAGGAGCGGCGGCGGGGCAAGCGGCGGGCGCAGCGTCGCGGGCGAACAGGGGGGTCGCGGCGGCGATGCCGAGCGCGGAGCGTAGCGCGCACGGAGCGAACGAGCGCTTGTTCTTGTGGGCGCGCGCATGAGCGAAGGAGAGAGGAGGGCGCGAAGAGGTCCACCCGCTCGGATGACGGCAGAGCGTGCGAGGGGGAGAGAAGGAGAGGGGGAGCTCACAAGGGCAGTAGGGAAAGGGCAGCGGGCTCGGAGAGGCTCGGGGTGGTCCGGCGACGGCGGGGCGATGCCGGGCGACGTCGAGGCAGCGGGGACCCGCGACGGGGTCCGGCGTCATCGCGGGCTCAGGGCGCCGGGGGCGTCGATTGCCCCCGACCGCATCCATGTAGGAGGGAGGGTTGAGGAAGAGGGCGACGGCGGGATAGCGCCGGGCGGCGTCGGCGATGAGGCACCTGCGCCCGATCCAGAGCGAGGGGAGGCAAAGGGGGAGTGGGGGCGAGCGGCGTGGGAGTGGGGGGGAGTGGGTGGACCGATCTAGGTCACCGGGGGAGTGGGGTCGGTTGTAGGCGCGGTTGGGCCGGGGGGAGGGAGTTGGGTCAGCCTGGCTAGGCCATGGCCCAGTTGGGCCGAGCGGGAGTTCTTTCTATTTTTTGTTTTTGTTTTGTTTTTTTAATTCTTTTACTGTTTTTCTATTTTATTTTAGTTCCTCTTTTACTTTAGTTTTATAAACTATAAAAGTAGTCCCTAATTTAGTGTTAGTAAATAGCTACTGCTACATAAGTTTGGGCAACAAAATAAAATAGTTCAATATTTTAATTATTGTAAGAGGCATTCAACTAAATGTTTTTCCTACTAGTTAAAACATTTTAGAGTATTTTACACTTTTATAAAAGTGTGGTTTCTCCACTATACTTACTTATGCATTATTTGGCTCACTCCGAACATTTTAGTTTTAATATTTGCAAACTTTTATTGTTTGCCCTGATTTTGAATTTTGAATTCGAACCGGTTTCGAATTAACGCGAGATTAACAACAGTAACAGTGGTGACAAGGCATCATTACTAGAGGGTTACTGTAGCATGATTACCCGGGCGTCACAATTCTCCCCCACTACAAGAAATCTCGTACCGAGATTTAAAAGGCGTAAGGGGGCACTCTGGTTAAGAAATCCTAGAGAGGGTACTTGTTGCTAGATGCTCTTCTCAAATAGGTCGATCCATTATGTTGATGTCTTCATTTCTTTGCTTCAGGTCATTATGATGAAGTCGGCATCCTTTCTTCGGGAACTCCATCGTACGTACGACAAGGGGTAACTTCAAAAAACGGACCGCTACAATGTTGCTTATCTGGTAGATAACAACAGGAAAGGTGGCGGAAGTAACTCTTGAATTGAAACTTAAGAAATCATCGAGAGCAAAGTCAGAAGGTGCAAAATGGAAGTTTCGAGCGGGCAGGCTATAGTTCGATGCCCGAAATAGGGCATGAAAGGGGTTCAAGGCAACAGGAACAAGTATCGTGTTTGATACCCGAATTGATCATCTCTCAGAAGTGGCTCATGAATTTACATATGATGCCACGCGCAAGGAACAACCTTAGGATCAGGGGTGTACAGAATAGTCAGGTTTCGATCCTGTGGAACTATGGGTTATGGGCCCACCATGTGTTAAAAGTAGAAAGAGCGGTGACATCTTACACGGTCATGATAGCGAAGTAGGTCAGAGCTTAGCCTGTCAGTTATGTTGGCAACAACGTCGGTACCAAGGGCGAGGGACGAGGAGAACCATTTTCCTGCTCATTGAACGAGGCAGACCGGTAGGCAAAGTTCTCGTCCATCGGCGGTTACCGGAAAGACATCAACAGTAGAAACAGGGTCTCACTGACAGAATTGTACACCGAGGTGTTTACATAAGCAGGAGAATATTACTGCTTAGATCATATAGACCTCAAGAAGGTTAAACAGAACAATGGAAAGGAAAATATGATTATCAGATTAAACAGAACAATGGAAAGGAAAATGTGTTTAAACACATATTGCAGGGGTATATCCTTCCCAAGGACAAGCAGAGCATGATATCCATGTCAGGATATAATGTAGAAAACTCTTTAGGTAAGGTGAGCAAAATTTCATGACTTTACCCATACAACGGTGTTTGGATATTTGAGCAAGAAACATTTAGCATCTGGGCTTCAAATGTTCTTGTTGAAAATCGGAGTACCACCGACATGCTTCGAGATAGCATTGACATGGTCTTCAAGCAAAGGTCAGACTTAGGATGTCTGAGAAGAAAAAGGTGCGACACAAATTGACGAGATGACATTGTAAGATCCTCGAGAAATGAACTATGGAAACGAGTTCTGAAACAAGAGTTCATCATTAATCCAAGGGAATGACGAGGGGGTGGCTGATGGACTCAGCGACAATTCATCAAGATTAACCAAAGATGATTTCCACAGTTATGTGAACAAGGAGATAACATTAGTCAGATCAAATGATATAATGATGTATGTTCGATGTCAACATACACAATTGAACAATGATAGAAAGGTGCACCCGGAAATCTGGACTAAGTAGCACGATCAATGTTCGAATGATGATTCAATAAGCAATAGACTTTGAAACTGTAGACCAATAACTTCAAAGCAATAGGGTTGCTAGAAGTTTAGAATTTACACATCATAGACCATTTGTCGGTATTCCGGTTAGAAACAACATGGAGACCAAGAAATGAACGCAAAAGGCGAGAGATATTACTATATCAAGAATTCTCAAGAGGTGGTAAAATTACCATGACATTCTTGACATAAAAGGTGGTAATATTCCAAGGTAAAGAAGAACAAATGCTGGATAGCAAGGATCTCAAGGTATAACACAAAACACGAATAAGTTTGTGTTGAACGGAAGGCAATAAAGTGGTCGGTGATAGCACAAACCATTAAGGGGCGAGGATGGTATTTCTCATCAAGAATTCGATATATAACTTGGAAGAGCTCAGGATGTTGATGATGACCACGACACATTTGTCGAGAGATTTCATGAAGATGTAATCGGTTGGCGATGACATCAAGTCAAATGATGATGCAGTGAAAGTCAAATAATACTTGAAGAAGAACTCATAAGAAGTTATGCAGTTCCGTGATAATCTCGAGATACCAGAGGGGGTAATACTCGATGACAGATCAAAGTAGAGGTTGGACTGGGGTATTTCTCTACAGAAGACAAGTGCTTAAACTTGCACGCGAAATGGTATTTAAAGGAGAACATGGTCGGAACCACGATTGCAAAAGGCCAGATCCCAGATATAAGATGAACTTATACCAAAGGAATAATTTAATTTAAGAGAAGCTTTAATGATAAGATCTACATCGTGTCCATGGGCATGAACACAAGGTTCAAGGTCGACTCCCACTTGTTCAACGCATAACCTTTCATTCACCTCTCGTATTTTGAAAATGACATTAGTTGTTGAAAGTTTTACCTGGTGCAATACCAGATAAGTATGACCCGTGAAATCTTCCGGGTTTGCACAGATTAGGGAAGGCATTAGTTCAAACCATCGGGTATCTTAGGAACATATATCACAAACTTCAGGAGTAATTAACACAAGCTCGAAAGTAGAGCATGGTTGTCAAGGCAGAGGATACAATTTACCAAAGGCGTTATATACCTATGGAAAGGCTCACAAGGTTATTGAATATTAAGGACGATGTCGGATGAAATCCAACAATGGATCTGATGATCCACAACGGAGCTGATGTGAGTATCGGTACTCCACCAGAAGAAGAAAGAATGGAAGGGATCATATGATAGAAACAACTGACTAACTCAAAGCCCAATTGCACAGGAATTATGATTCCAAGATAAGGGATCAGAAGCAATGCTCTGAATAGGGATGGATAAGTTGAATAGTCTTAGAGGTACAATCGTCGGCAATTTGATTGATCGAGAACCTACTCATGTTTAAAATGGCGTCTGAGCCGGAAGGATGAATTCTAGGATCTGGTTGAGGATTGCGAACATTCGCACTCATTGAATCAATGGGCTCAAAATGATAGTGGCAAGGGATGCCAATAAGATTACTAGACTTATGGGGTTACCCATAATGCAAGCAAGTAAGAATTTCTAGAACAACATGCTGTTGAGGATTTTCGAAAGATCGAATAGTATTTCGAAGACTTGTGTGAAAAACATGAACAACTGGGGAGAAACAAATCCTCGGTATGTGTGAGGATTAATTTTTAGGTGTATTCAGGCGAGCAGAAACTACAACGCAGTAGGCACATAGTTATCTCGTAGCAATAGAGAGAGTTTTGGGGTATCTTGTAATAACAAGATCGATTGGGAATAAAAGTAAGAACGACAGGTGTAAGCATTTATCCATAGGGATATTTCGGTGGTAGGGAATTGCAAAAAGCAATGGGCACAAGGTCTCGAGAAAATATTGGAGAGTATCTTTGAAATCTTCTTGTGCAGCAGACGATCATCTGTAACAAGGGGCTATCCAGGAGAAAGTTGTTACGAGAACCTAATGTTAGAGTGTAGCAAATTCATTTAACCTGAATAGAAGAGAGATCAGAGTCCCAGAGTATAGACAAGGAGTAAAAGATCCTAATACCACCCAGATGGCGACGTGGGCCCGTAAGGCACACAGCCATGTTAGTAAAAAGTTTAGTAATGTCTAGACTCGACTTTGGCCAAGGAGTTTGGAAGGGGGATTCCTACAGGCAGTCCGCTCTGATACCAACTTGTGACGCCCCCCATTCAATCGTACACTAATCATACACGCAAACGTGTACGATCAAGATCAGGGACTCATGGGAAGATATCACAACACAACTCTACAAATAAAATAAGTCATACAAGCATCATATTACAAGCCAGGGGCCTCGAGGGCTCGAATACAAAAGCTCGATCATAGACGAGTCAGCGGAAGCAACAATATCTGAGTACAGACATAAGTTAAACAAGTTTGCCTTAAGAAGGCTAGCACAAACTGGGATACAAATCGAAAGAGGCGCAGGCCTCCTGCCTCGGATCCTCCTAAACTACTCATGGTCGTCGTCAGCGGGCTGCACGTAATAGTAGGCACCTCCCGAGTAGTAGTAGCCGTCGGCGACGATGGCGTCTGGCTCCTGGGCTCCAACATCTGGTTGCGACAACTAGGTAGAAGGCAAAGGGGGAAAAGAGGGAGAAAGCAACCGTGAGTACTCATCCAAAGTACTCGCAAGCAAGGATCTACACTACATATGCATGGGTATATGTGTAAAGGGCCATATCGGTGGAATGAACTGCAGAATGCCAGAATAAGAGGGGGATAGCTAATCCTATTGAACACTACGCTTCTGGCAGCCTCCGTCTTGCAGCATGTAGAAGAGAGTAGACTGAAGTCCTCCAAGTAGCATCGCATAGCATAAACCTACCCAGCGATCCTCTCCTCGTCGCCCTATTAGAGAGCGATAACCGGTTGTATCTCGCACTTGAAAGGGTGTGTTTTATTACGTATCCGGTTTTACTTGTCATAAGGTCAAGGTACAACTCCAAGTCGTCCTGTTACCGAAGATCACGGCTATTCGAATAGATTAACTTCCCTGCAGGGGTGCACCACATAACCCAACATGCTCGATCCCATTTGGCCGGACACACTTTCCTGGGTCATGCCCAGCTTCGGAAGATCAACACGTCGCAGCCCTACCTAGGCACAACAGAGAGGTCAACACGCCGGTCTAAATCCTATGGCGCAGGGGTCTGGGCCCATCGTCCATTGCACACCTGCACGTTGCGAGGGCGGCCGGAAGCAGAACTAGCCCCCTTAATACAAGAGCAGGCTTACGTTCCAATCCGGCGCGCGCCGCTCAGTTGCTGACGTCACGAAGGCTTCGGCTGATACCACGACGTCGAGTGCCCATAACTGTCCCCGCGTAGATGGTTAGTGCGTATAGGCCAGTGGCCAGACTCAGATCAAATACCAAGATCTCGTTAAACGTGTTAAGTATCCGCGAACGCCGACCAGGGCCAGGCCCACCTCTCTCCTAGGTGGCCTCAACCTGCCCTATCGCTCCGCCACAAAGTAACAGTCGGGAACCCAGGCCCACCTCTACCGGGATGGAGCCACCTGCCCCTTCAGCCCCCAACTCCGTACAGTACCATAGGTAATGTAACAGTGTAAAACATATAGTATATGCCCGTGATCACCTCCCGAAGTGATCACGGCCCAGTAGTATAGCATGGCAGACGTACAAGAGTGTAGGGCCACTGATGGAACACTAGCATCCTATACTAAGCAGTAGGATAGCAGGTAAAGGTAACAACAGTAGTAGCAAGGACAGGCTATGCAGCAGTATAGGATTAACTGAAAGCAGTAACATGCTACACTACTCTAATGCAAGCAGTATAGAGAAGAATAGGCGATATCTGGTGATCAAGGGGGGGCTTGCCTGGTTGCTCTGGCAAGAGAGAGAGGGGTCGTCAACACCGTAGTCGAACTGGGGGTCGCCGGCAGTCTCGGGGTCTACCAGAAAGAAGTAACAGAGGGGGAACACAATAAATAACAAAGCAATCAAAGCAACACAAGGCATAGCATAGCAATATGCGGTGCTAGGTGTGCCCTAATGCAGTACTAGGTGATACCGGGAAAGGGGGAAACATCCGGGAAAGGATTCCCGGTGTTTCGGGTTTTCAGACAGATGAACCGGAGGGGGAAAGTTGCGTGTTCACTATGCTAGGGATGTGTGGCGGATGAACGGGCTGCATATCCGGGTTCGTCTCGTCGTTCTGAGCAACTTTCATGTATAAAGTTTTTCCATCCGAGCTACGGTTTATTTTATATTAATTTTAAAAGATTTAAATCATTTTTAGAATTTATTTAATTATTTTAAATCAGCATTATCCAGAACAGTGCCTGGTGACATCAGCGTGACATAGGGGTGATATCAGCGATCAACGGTCCGCTGACCAGAGTCAAACCTGACCGGTGGGTCTAGTGGGACCCACCTATCATAGTCTAAGACTAACTAATCAAGTTTAATTAGTCTAGTAAATTGATTAGGTTAATTACTGATTAGATTAACCTAAAAATGATTAATTAACTTAATTAGTTCCTTAATTAATTAATTGGTTAATTAGTTAATTAATGAAATTATTTATTAACTATTTATTTATTTATTTTACTTTTTTTAAAATTCTTTCTCTCCTTTTTTAAACGTTCTGGGGCCGGGCCCCTCTATCCAGTGGCACAGAGGCCTTAGTGGGTCGGGCGACGGGCGACTAGAAACGGGCGCAGGGCGCGGGCGTGGGCGCACGGCGACCGTGGCCGGAAGAGCAGCGCGGCGAGGCCGTGGTAGGAGCGGGGACGGCGACGAGGGGTTGCGGTGGAGGGGTCGGCGACCAGGGCGGGTGGCAGATGGCCCGACGACGTGCAGGACGGAGCGGGGAGGGGACGAGGCCGCGGCGGGGCACGCGGGTCGCGGACAGCATGGGGGGGGGGCGAGGCGAAGTGCGGTGGCAAGCCACAGTGGAGGCGGGGTGAGTGGTCGGAGTAGAGCAGGAGCGGCGGCGGGGCAAGCGGCGGGCGCAACGTCGCGGGCGAACAGGGGGGGTCACGGCGGCGATGCCGAGCGCGGAGCGTAGCGCACACGGAGTGGACGAGCGCTTGTTCTTGTGGGCGCGCGCATGAGCGAAGGAGAGAGGAGGGGCACGAAGAGGTCCACCGGCTCGGACGGCGGCGGAGCGTGCAAGGGGGAGAGAAGGAGACGGGGAGCTCACGAGGGCAGTAGGGAAAGGGCAGCGGGCTCGGAGAGGCTCGAGGTGGTCCGGCGACGGCGGGGCGATGCCAGGCGACGTCGAGGCAGCGGGGACCCGTGACGGGGTCCGGCGTCATCGCGGGCTCAGGGCACCGGGGGCGTCGATTGCCCCCGACCGCATCCACGTAGGAGGGAGGGTTGAGAAAGTGGGCGATGGCGGGATAGCGCCGGGCGGCGTCGGCGATGAGGCACCTGCGCCCGATCCAGAGCGAGGGGAGGCAGAGGGGGAGTGGGGGCGAGCGGCGTGGGAGTGGGGGGAATGGGTGGACCGATCTAGGTCACCGGGGGAGTGGGGTGGGTTGTAGGCGCGGTTGGGCCGGGGGGAGGGAGTTGGGTCGGCCTGGCTGGGTCATGGCCCAGTTGGGCTGAGCGGGAGTTCTTTCTATTTTTTTGTTTTTATTTTGGTTTTTATTCTTTTACTGTTTTTCTATTTTATTTTAGTTCCTCTTTTACTTTAGTTTTATAAACTATAAAAGTAGTCCCTAATTTAGTGTTAGTAAATAGCTACTGCCACATAAGTTTGGGCAACAAAATAAAATAGTTCAATATTTTAATTATTGTAAGAGGCATTCAACTAAATGTTTTTGCTACTGGTTAAAACATTTTAGAGTATTTTACACTTTTATAAAGGTGTGGTTTCTCCACTATACTTACTTATGCATTATTTGACTCACTCCGAACATTTTAGTTTTAATATTTGAAAACTTTTATTGTTTGCCCTGATTTTGAATTTTGAATTCGAACCGGTTTCGAACTAACGCAAGATTAACAACAGTAACAATGGTGACAAGGTATCATTACTAGAGGGTTACTGTAGCATGATTACCCGGGCGTCACAACCGCCGTCGGCTTTCGAGCCTGTTTGCCTCCGGTTGGTGCGGCGGTAGGGCGGCATGCCGTTGCTGGAGACGCGGTAGCCACCTTGGACACCATTGGCGTGGTTGGAGGCGATGCTTGGACCCGGTGGTTCTTTCTCATCCCCAAGCTTTCTTTCGGCACCGGCACCGATGCATGGGTGGTTTTCGGCGCGGATGGCCGGCGGGGTGAGAGGGGGGAAGGGGGTTGGCTATCCATTCCGGACGGCTTGAAGGTCATCAGTGGCGGCGGTGGGGGCGGGGTGCAGTGCGACGCTGGAGGGCCAGAGGGAGTTTTACTCGGCCGCCGCACAATGAAGTATATTTAGGGAAATTTTGGGAGGAATAGAGAGTTGAAGTAAAAAGTATACTTTGTTAACATTTTTAGGGATCGTTTAGGTCTGCCGTAAGGGAGTACTCCCTTATATCGGTTAGAAATGCTCTAACCGTCCAAAATAAGCACAGTAGTGTAAATGTATGAGTAAAATGCACTGGCGGTACTTGAACTTGAGAAGAAAGCACGCTTTGGTCACTGTACTTCAAAATACGACCAATACAGTCACTCAATACGCCTACACATGATTATACGGTCACTGTTCACCGTACGCCACTCGTCGCCGCTCCATTTGACCAATCCGAGGTGACAGCTGGCGTTTGCGGGGGGTTATTTATGTAAATTCACCATTTGTGCATCTAATTTCATCCACCGCCCTGAAATATCAGTCCCGAATCCCTAATTCCCCACTCCCTCCCCCTGCTGCTTTCCGCCGAGGCCGACGCCCTCCCCTGCTGCTTGCCGCCGCCCCCCTCTTCCCTGCTGCTTGCCGCCGCCCTCTTCCAGCAGCTTGCTGCCATCACCGCCGCCCTCTTCACCACTCCACCATGTCGATAAGCTCGGTTAGGTCATCGCTCCGTAGCCGTTCGGTGGTGGTGCCACTCATAAGATGCCCTTTTTGCCCTGCTCGTGTGAAGTTCTATGTGTCGAACACGGAGAAGCACGGGGGCTGGGTCTTCTACATGTGTCCTGTTAGTGTAAGTGATTTTTGCCGTTGCCGTTTGCTAATATTGGTGGATTTTTGTGGAAGTTGTGATGGTGATTTCTGGCGTCTATTCTTTTCTTTTGATCTTCAGGACCATTTCTGGCATTGGGAGTTGGAGTACGTTGTCTACTTGGTGGATAATCACTTTCTCGTTGGCAATGAAGCCGTAGATGCATTAGGAGCTGCAGAGGATAAGAGGGAAGAGCTGATGCGAGCAAGGAATCGAAGATATGCAGGTGGAGGTGCAGTTGATCTTCCAAGGGATGGAAGTAGATATGCAGATGGAGGTGCAACTCAAATGAGCAATCAGCAAGCAGAGGCACTCATAGCGTTAGCCAATCAAATATTAGTCATGATGAAGGCACTGGTGGTAGCACTCATTGTAGTTGCAGTGCTGCTAGCCATTTCTATGCTGAAGAAGTGATTGAGTTGATGCAGTGTTTCCAGTATCATGATGCCTAGTTTGTTAGGAGATGAACTGGTAGTTGATGTAGCTTGTTTGGAGATGAACTGGTAGTTGATACCTAGTTACTCTTTGTTATGTGATGCTTTTGCATTGTAAGTCTGAAGTTGTAGTTGATGTAGTTATCCAACATTCTAAGTGATGCTTTTGCCACCCTGTAAGCAAGTGTCTATCTTTTACTGCAAATGGAAGTTAATTTGGCAAGTGTCTATCTTTTACTGCAAATGCAAGTTGATTCTGTGTACATCTTGCTGTCGTATGAATTTAATGTGGTGCAAGTTATCATCTTGCTGTCATATGAAGTTAATGTTTGAAGCTGTTGATGCTGTCATATGAAGATATGAAGTTAATATTGTCTTATATGAACATATGCATAACCAATAACATGCATAACCAGTAATGTTGTCTTATGAAGATAGGAAGCAGCATCAAAGTTATGGTTTGCAAACAATTCAGAACATAACATATCTGGGAAGTACCAACAATTCAGAACATAACCAGCATTCAGTTACAAAATGATCTTGGAAGTACCAACAATTCAGAACATATCCATCATTCAGGTACAAAATGATCAACAATTGATCCATACTCATGTGTACACATCAGTATGGATCAATTATAACATTTCTCATGCCTTGGAGTTTAAGAAGTATATCATCTAAAGATGTCAAACATTGAAGTGCCTCTTGTATTACTGGGAAGCACAAGATCATCATCTGAAACAGGCTCTAGACCTGCAGGCCTCTTGCCAAGAGCAATACCTATATGCTTTGCAGAACCCTCCTTGATCATCAAGTTGGACAAAAAAGGAGCTGCCTGGGTTACTTCTCCTAAGTTCATTTCCATAGTCCCATAGCAAACTGTATTGGGCCTCTTCATCACCATATATAATCTTCATTGCTATCCTTCTAGCTCTTTGCAACTTGATCCTAGATGGTGTCATATGCCATTCCTTCTGAACTACTCTTGAAAAGTTCCTCAGATTCATATCTTGGTCAGCTCTAAAGCTCTCAAGGTACTTGTGTGCTAAGAAAGGAGCAGTGAAAGCCTTGATCTTCCACTTCTTGGTACATGTGTGTTCACGTACATATTTCTTGACCATGAAACACTTTGTCCTACTATCATAAGAGGCCCAAAGGTACCAAGTACAATCCTCATCACAAGTTGCCTTCACCCTTTTCTTGTCATTTACAGGGAGCTTCACATCAACTCTGTTCTTGCAACTGTATTCCTTGATTGCTTTCCTGAGTAACTCAACAGTCTGGAAGACTTGCCCAACATGAAATTTGGGGCAGTGTAGGTCCTCAGCTCTAAATGCCTTGAACTTCATGTAAATTTCTTCATCATCTGAGTCAGGGGCCCACAAGTCATCTCCTTCTGACTCATACAACTCATCTTTAGGATCATGTGCTACTGGCTCATGTGCTTCTTTCTCATTTCCTTTAACAGGCACTTTCTTTTGGGTAACGTAGTAATTTCAAAAAAATTCCTACGCACACGCAAGATCATGTGATGCATAGCAACGAGAGGGGAGAGTGTGATCTACGTACCCTTGTAGATCGACAACGGAAGCGTTAGCACAACGTGGTTGATGTAGTCGTACGTCTTCACGGCCCGACCGATCAAGCACCGAAACTACGGCACCTCCGAGTTCTAGCACACGTTCAGCTCGATGACGATCCCCGGACTCCGATCCAGCAAAGTGTCGGGGAAGAGTTCCGTCAGCACGACGGCGTGGTGACGATCTTGATGTACTACCGTCGCAGGGCTTCGCCTAAGCACCGCTACAATATTATCGAGGACTATGGTGGAAGGGGGCACCGCACACGGCTAAGAATATGATCACGTGGATCAACTTGTGTCTCTAGGGGTGCCCCTGCCTCCGTATATAAAGGATCAAAGGGGGGGTGCGGCCGGCCAGGAGAGGGCGCGCCAGGAGGAGTCCTACTCCCTCCGGGAGTAGGATTCCCCCCCCTTTCCTAGTTGGAATAGGATTCGGGAGGGGGGAAAGAGGAGAGAGAGAAGGAAGGGGGGGCGCCGCCCCCCTCTCCTTGTCCTATTCGGACTAGGGGGGAGGGGCGCGCGGCCCAGCCCTGGCCACCTCTCCTCTCTTCCACTAAGGCCCACTAAGGCCCATATACCTCCCGGGGGGTTCCGGTAACCTCCCGGTACTCCGGTAAAATCCCGATTTCACCCGGAACACTTCCGATATCCAAATATAGGCTTCCAATATATCAATCTTTATGTCTCGACCATTTCGAGACTCCTCGTCATGTCCCCGATCCTATCCGGGACTCCGAACTCCTTCGGTACATCAAAACTCATAAACTCATAATATAACTGTCATCGAAACCTTAAGCGTGCGGACCCTACGGGTTCGAGAACAATGTAGACATGACCGAGACACGTCTCGGTCAATAACCAATAGCGGAACCTGGATGCTCATATTGGCTCCTACATATTCTACGAAGATCTTTATCGGTCAGACCGCATAACAACATACGTTGTTCCCTTTGTCATCGGTATGTTACTTGCCCGAGATTCGATCGTCGGTATCTTAATACCTAGTTCAATCTCGTTACCGGCAAGTCTCTTTACTCGTTCCGTAATACATCATCTCACAACTAACTCATTAGTTGCAATGCTTGCAAGGCTTATGTGATGTGTATTACCGAGAGGGCCCAGAGATACCTCTCCGACAATCGGAGTGACAAATCCTAATCTCGAAATACGCCAACCCAACATGTACCTTTGGAGACACCTGTAGAGCACCTTTATAATCACCCAGTTACGTTGTGACGTTTGGTAGCACACAAAGTGTTCCTCCGGCAAACGGGAGTTGCATAATCTCATAGTCATAGGAACATGTATAAGTCATGAAGAAAGCAATAGCAACATACTAAACGATCGGGTGCTAAGCTAATGGAATGGGTCATGTCAATCAGATCATTCACCTAATGATGTGATCCCGTTAATCAAATAACAACTCTTTGTCCATGGTTAGGAAACATAACCATCTTTGATTAACGAGCTAGTCTAGTAGAGGCATACTAGTGACACTCTGTTTGTCTATGTATTCACACATGTATTATGTTTCCGGTTAATACAATTCTAGCATGAATAATAAACATTTATCATGATATAAGGAAATAAATAATAACTTTATTATTGCCTCTAGGGCATATTTCCTTCAGTCTCCCACTTGCACTAGAGTCAATAATCTAGATTATACAGTAATGATTCTAACACCCATGGAGCCTTGGTGCTGATCATGTTTTGCTCGTGGAAGAGGCTTAGTCAACGGGTCTGCTACATTCAGATCCGTATGTATCTTGCAAATCTCTATGTCTCCCACCTGGACTAGATCCCGGATGGAATTGAAGCGTCTCTTGATGTGCTTGGTTCTCTTGTGAAATCTGGATTCCTTTGCCAAGGCAATTGCACCAGTATTGTCACAAAAGATTTTCATTGGACCCGATGCACTAGGTATGACACCTAGATCGGATATGAACTCCTTCATCCAGACTCCTTCATTTGCTGCTTCCGAAGCAGCTATGTATTCTGCTTCACACGTAGATCCCGCCACGACGCTTTGTTTAGAACTGCACCAACTGACAGCTCCACCGTTTAATGTAAATACGTATCCAGTTTGCGATTTAGAATCGTCCGGATCAGTGTCAAAGCTCGCATCGACGTAACCATTTACGATTAGCTCTTTGTCACCTCCATAAACGAGAAACATATCCTTAGTCCTTTTCAGGTATTTCAGGATGTTCTTGACCGCTGTCCAGTGATCCACTCCTGGATTACTTTGGTACCTCCCTGCTAGACTTATAGCAAGGCACACATCAGGTCTGGTACACAGCATTGCATACATGATAGAGCCTATGGCTGAAGCATAGGGAACATCTTTCATTTTCTCTCTATCTTCTGCAGTGGTCGGGCATTGAGTCTGACTCAACTTCACACCTTGTAACACAGGCAAGAACCCTTTCTTTGCTTGATCCATTTTGAACTTCTTCAAAACTTTGTCAAGGTATGTGCTTTGTGAAAGTCCAATTAAGCGTCTTGATCTATCTCTATAGATCTTAATGCCTAATATGTAAGCAGCTTCACCGAGGTCTTTCATTGAAAAACTCTTATTCAAGTATCCCTTTATGCTATCCAGAAATTCTATATCATTTCCAATTAGTAATATGTCATCCACATATAATATCAGAAATGCTACAGAGCTCCCACTCACTTTCTTGTAAATACAGGCTTCTCCAAAAGTCTGTATAAAACCAAATGCTTTGATCACACTATCAAAGCGTTTATTCCAACTCCGAGAGGCTTGCACCAGTCCATAAATGGATCGCTGGAGCTTGCACACTTTGTTAGCTCCCTTTGGATCGACAAAACCTTCTGGTTGCATCATATACAACTCTTCTTCCAGAAATCCATTCAGGAATGCAGTTTTGACATCCATCTGCCAAATTTCATAATCATAAAATGCGGCAATTGCTAACATGATTCGGACAGACTTAAGCATCGCTACGGGTGAGAAGGTCTCATCGTAGTCAATCCCTTGAACTTGCCGAAAACCTTTTGCGACAAGTCGAGCTTTGTAGACAGTAATATTACCGTCAGCGTCCGTCTTCTTCTTGAAGATCCATTTATTCTCAATTGCTTGCCGATCATTGGGCAAGTCAACCAAAGTCCATACTTTGTTCTCATACATGGATCCCATCTCAGATTTCATGGCTTCAAGCCATTTTGCGGAATCTGGGCTCACCATCGCTTCTTCATAGTTCGTAGGTTCATCATGATCTAGTAGCATGACTTCCAGAACAGGATTACCGTACCACTCTGGCGCGGATCTCACTCTGGTTGATCTACGAGGTTCAGTAGTATCTTGTTCTGAAGTTTCATGATCATTATCATTAGCTTCCTCACTAATTGGTGTAGGTGTCACAGAAACAGTTTCTGTGATGTACTACTTTCCAATAAGGGAGTAGGTACAGTTACCTCGTCAAGTTCTACTTTCCTCCCACTCACTTCTTTCGAGAGAAACTCCTTCTCCAGAAAGTTTCCGAATTTAGCAACAAAAGTCTTGCCTTCGGATCTGTGATAGAAGGTGTATCCAATAGTTTCCTTTGGATATCCTATGAAGACACATTTTTCCGATTTGGGTTCGAGCTTATCAGGTTGAAGCTTTTTCACATAAGCATCGCAGCCCCAAACTTTCAGAAACGACAACTTTGGTTTCTTGCCAAACCACAGTTCATAAGGCGTCGTCTCAACGGATTTTGATGGTGCCCTATTTAACGTGAATGCGGCCGTCTCTAGAGCGTATCCCCAAAACGATAGCGGTAAATCAGTAAGAGACATCATAGATCGTACCATATCTAGTAAAGTACGATTACGACGTTCGGACACACCATTACGCTGTGGTGTTCCGGGTGGCGTGAGTTGCGAAACTATTCCACATTGTTTCAAATGTACACCAAACTCGTAACTCAAATATTCTCCTCCACGATCAGATCGTAGGAATTTTATTTTCTTGTTACGATGATTTTCAACTTCACTCTGAAATTCTTTGAACTTTTCAAACGTTTCAGACTTGTGTTTCATTAAGTAGATATACCCATATCTGCTTAAGTCATCTGTGAAGGTGAGAAAATAACGATATCCGCCACGAGCCTCAACATTCATCGGACCACATACATCTGTATGTATGATTTCTAACAAATCTGTTGCTCTCTCCATAGTACCGGAGAACGGTGTTTTTGTCATCTTACCCATAAGGCACGGTTCGCAAGTACCAAGTGATTCATAATCAAGTGGTTCCAAAAGCCCATCAGTATGGAGTTTCTTCATGCGCTTTATACCGATATGACCTAAACGGCAGTGCCACAAATAAGTTGCACTATCATTATCAACTCTGCATCTTTTGGTTTCAACACTATGAATATGTGTGTCACTACTATCGAGATTTAATAAGAATAGACCACTCTTTAAGGGTGCATGACCATAAAAGATATTACTCATGTAAATAGAACAACCATTATTCTCTGATTTAAATGAATAACCGTCTCGCATCAAACAAGATCCAGATATAATGTTCATGCTTAACGCTGGCACCAAATAACAATTATTTAGGTCTAATATTAATCCCGAAGGTAGATGTAGAGGTAGCGTGCCGACTGCGATCACATCGACTTTGGAACCATTTCCCACGCGCATCGTCACCTCGTCCTTAGCCAATCTTCGCTTAATCCGTAGTCCCTGTTTCGAGTTGCAAATATTAGCAACAGAACCAGTATCAAATACCCAGGTGCTACTGCGAGCATTAGTAAGGTACACATCAATAACATGTATATCACATATACCTTTGTTCACCTTGCCATCCTTCTTATCCGCCAAATACTTGAGGCAGTTCCGCTTCCAGTGACCAGTCTGCTTGCAGTAGAAGCACTCAGTTTCAGGCTTAGGTCCAGGTTTGGGTTTCTTCTCTTGAGCAGCAACTTGCTTGCTGTTCTTTTTGAAGTTCCCCTTCTTCTTCCCTTTGCCCTTTTTCTTGAAACTAGTGGTCTTGTTGACCATCAACACTTGATGCTCCTTCTTGATTTCTACCTCCGCAGCTTTCAGCATTGCGAAGAGCTCGGGAATAGTCTTATTCATCCCTTGCATATTATAGTTCATCACGAAGCTCTTGTAGCTTGGTGGCAGTGATTGGAGAATTCTGTCAATGACGCAATCATCTGGAAGATTAACTCCCAATTGAATCAAGTGATTATTATACCCAGACATTTTGAGTATATGCTCACTGACAGAACTGTTCTCCTCCATCTTGCAGCTATAGAACTTATTGGAGACTTCATATCTCTCAATCCGGGCATTTGCTTGAAATATTAACTTCAACTCCTGGAACATCTCATATGCTCCATGACGTTCAAAACGTCGTTGAAGTCCCGATTCTAAGCCGTAAAGCATGGCACACTGAACTATCGAGTAGTCATCAGCTTTGCTCTGCCAGACGTTCATAACATCTGGTGTTGCTCCAGCAGCAGGCCTGGCACCCAGCGGTGCTTCCAGGACGTAATTCTTCTGTGCAGCAATGAGGATAATCCTCAAGTTACGGACCCAGTCCGTGTAATTGCTACCATCATCTTTCAACTTTGCTTTCTCAAGGAACGCATTAAAATTCAACGGAACAACAGCACGGGCCATCTATCTACAATCAAACATGAATAAGCAAGATACTATCAGGTACTAAGTTCATGATAAATTTAGGTTCAATTAATCATATTACTTAAAGAACTCCCACTTAGATAGACATCCCTCTAATCCTCTAAGTGATTACGTGATCCAAATCAACTAAACCATGTCCGATCATCACGTGAGATGGAGTAGTTTCATTGGTGAACATCACTATGTTGATCATATCTACTATATGATTCACGCTCGACCTTTCGGTCTCCGTGTTCCGAGGCCATATCTGTATATGCTTGGCTCGTCAAGTATAACCTGAGTATTCCGCGTGTGCAACTGTTTTGCACCCGTTGTATTTGAACGTAGAGCCTATCACACCCGATCATCACGTGGTGTCTCAGCACGAAGAACTTTCGCAACGGTGCATACTCAGGGAGAACACTTCTTGATAATTAGTGAGAGATCATCTTATAATGCTACCGTCAATCAAAGCAAGATAAGATGCATAAAAGATAAACATCACATGCAATCAATATAAGTGATATGATATGGCCATCATCATCTTGTGCTTGTGATCTCCATCTTCGAAGCACCGTCATGATCACCATCGTCACCGGCGCGACACCTTGATCTCCATCGTAGCATCGTTGTCGTCTCGCCAATCTTATGCTTCCACGACTATCGCTACCGCTTAGTGATAAAGTAAAGCATTACAGCGCGATTGCATTGCATACAATAAAGCGACAACCATATGGCTCCTGCCAGTTGCCGATAACTCGGTTACAAAACATGATCATCTCATACAATAAAATTTAGCATCATGTCTTGACCATATCACATCACAACATGCCCTGCAAAAACAAGTTAGACGTCCTCTACTTTGTTGTTGCAAGTTTTACGTGGCTGCTACGGGCTTAAGCAAGAACCAATCTTACCTACGCATCAAAACCACAACGATAGTTTGTCAAGTTGGTGCTGTTTTAACCTTCGCAAGGACCGGGCGTAGCCACACTCGGTTCAACTAAAGTTGGAGAAACTGTCACCCGCTAGCCACCTTTGTGCAAAGCACGTCGGGAGAACCGGTCTCGCGTAAGCGTACGCGTAATGTCGGTCCGGGCCGCTTCGTCCAACAATACCGCCGAACCAAAGTATGACATGCTGGTAAGCAGTATGACTTATATCGCCCACAACTCACTTGTGTTCTACTCGTGCAAATAACATCAACACATAAAACCTAGGCTCGGATGCCACTGTTGGGTAACGTAGTAATTTCAAAAAAATTCCTACGCACACGCAAGATCATGGTGATGCATAGCAACGAGAGGGGAGAGTGTGATCTACGTACCCTTGTAGATCGACAACGGAAGCGTTAGCACAACGTGGTTGATGTAGTCGTACGTCTTCACGGCCCGACCGATCAAGCACCGAAACTACGGCACCTCCGAGTTCTAGCACACGTTCAGCTCGATGACGATCCCCGGACTCCGATCCAGCAAAGTGTCGGGGAAGAGTTCCGTCAGCACGACGGCGTGGTGACGATCTTGATGTACTACCGTCGCAGGGCTTCGCCTAAGCACCGCTACAATATTATCGAGGACTATGGTGGAAGGGGGCACCGCACACGGCTAAGAATATGATCACGTCGATCAACTTGTGTCTCTAGGGGTGCCCCCTGCCTCCGTATATAAAGGATCAAAGGGGGGGTGCGGCCGGCCAGGAGAGGGCGCGCCAGGAGGAGTCCTACTCCCTCCGGGAGTAGGATTCCCCCCCCTTTCCTAGTTGGAATAGGATTCGGGAGGGGGGAAAGAAGAGAAAGAGAAGAAAAGGGGGCGCCGCCCCCTCTCCTTGTCCTATTCGGACTAGGGGGGAGGGGCGCGCGGTCCAGCCCTGGCCACCTTTCCTCTCTTCCACTAAGGCCCACTAAGGCCCATATACCTCCCGGGGGGTTCCGGTAACCTCCGGTACTCCGGTAAAATCCCGATTTCACCCGGAACACTTCCGATATCCAAATATAGGCTTCCAATATATCAATCTTTATGTCTCGACCATTTCGAGACTCCTCGTCATGTCCCCGATCCTATCCGGGACTCCGAACTCCTTCGGTACATCAAAACTCATAATATAACTGTCATCGAAACCTTAAGCGTGCAGACCCTACGGGTTCGAGAACAATGTAGACATGACCGAGACACGTCTCCGGTCAATAACCAATAGCGGAACCTGGATGCTCATATTGGCTCCTACATATTCTACGAAGATCTTTATCGGTCAGACCGCATAACAACATACGTTGTTCCCTTTGTCATCGGTATGTTACTTGCCCGAGATTCGATCGTCGGTATCTTAATACCTAGTTCAATCTCGTTACCGGCAAGTCTCTTTACTCGTTCCGTAATACATCATCTCACAACTAACTCATTAGTTGCAATGCTTGCAAGGCTTATGTGATGTGTATTACCGAGAGGGCCCAGAGATACCTCTCCGACAATCGGAGTGACAAATCCTAATCTCGAAATACGCCAACCCAACATGTACCTTTGGAGACACCTGTAGAGCACCTTTATAATCACCCAGTTACGTTGTGACGTTTGGTAGCACACAAAGTGTTCCTCCGGCAAACGGGAGTTGCATAATCTCATAGTCATAGGAACATGTATAAGTCATGAAGAAAGCAATAGCAACATACTAAACGATCGAGTGCTAAGCTAATGGAATGGGTCATGTCAATCAGATCATTCACCTAATGATGTGATCCCGTTAATCAAATAACAACTCTTTGTCCATGGTTAGGAAACATAACCATCTGTGATTAACGAGCTAGTCTAGTAGAGGCATACTAGTGACACTCTGTTTGTCTATGTATTCACACATGTGTTATGTTTCCGGTTAATACAATTCTAGCATGAATAATAAACATTTATCATGATATAAGGAAATAAATAATAACTTTATTATTGCCTCTAGGGCATATTTCCTTCACTTTCTTTTTTTGTTCCTTCTGCTTCTCTTTCAAGTTTCTGTCTTTAGGCTCATCCATATCCACATTATCAGCATACAGATCATCATCACCATCACTAATATCATAATCACTGTCCACTATTGCCCCAGGATCAAAGTCAGAGTCATCTGAACCACTCTCATTTGTTTCCATTTCATAACTAACTGCTCCAGATGAGTTACATTGTTTGTTTTTCCTTTTGAAGTATCTTCCTCTAACACCTTCACCTTGACCTTCAACATCATCATCATCACCATTTCTTGCTGTCTGAATCACAGCTGGCTCCTCCACACTAACATCTTCACTGGCATAAGATGCTTTCCTTTTTGCAAACACATAGTTGCTTACACCTTCATCTTCTGCATGCTCTGGAGGATACACTACCTGTATAGGAATTGGGTGTGGCACATTTGCATCTTCAGGCTCAACATCAATATCTGCAATTTCTGGCTCATTTGGTTTACACTTGGAAGGACTAAACACTTGAGGTAGCTGCTGAAGGAAATATGCCCTAGAGGCAATAATAAAGTTATTATTTATTTCCTTATATCATGATAAATGTTTATTATTCATGCTAGAATTGTATTAACCGGAAACATAATACATGTGTGAATACATAGACAAACAGTATGTCACTAGTATGCCTCTACTTGACTAGCTCGTTGAATCAAAGATGGTTAAGTTTCCTAGCCATAGACATGAGTTGTCATTTGATTAACGGGGTCACATCATTAGGGAATGATGTGATTGACTTGACCCATTCCGTTAGCATAGCACTTGATCATTTAGTTTGTTGCTATTGCTTTCTTCATGACTTATACATGTTCCTATGACTATGAGATTATGCAACTCCCGTTTACCAGAGGAACACTTTGTGTGCTACCAAACGTCACAACGTAACTGGGTGATTATAAAGGTGCTCTACAGGTGTCTCCGAAGGTACTTGTTGGGTTGGCGTATTTCGAGATTAGGATTTGTCACTCCGATTGTCGGAGAGGTATCTCTGGGCCCACTCGGTAATGCACATCACTATAAGCCTTGCAAGCATTGCAACTAATGAGTTAGTTGCGGGATGATGTGTTACGGAACGAGTAAAGAGACTTGCCGGTAACGAGATTGAACTAGGTATTGAGATACCGACGATCGAATCTCGGGCAAGTAACATACCGATGACAAAGGGAACAACGTATGTTGTTATGCGGTTTGACCGATAAAGATCTTCGTAGAATATGTAGGAGCCAATATGAGCATCCAGGTTCCGCTATTGGTTATTGACCGGAGACGTGTCTCGGTCATGTCTACATAGTTCTCGAACCCGTAGGGTCCGCACGCTTAAAGTTCGATGACGGTTATATTATGAGTTTATGTGTTTTGATGTACCGAAGGAGTTCGGAGTCCCGGATGAGATCGGGGACATGACGAGGAGTCTCGAAATGGTCGAGATGTAAAGATCGATATATTGGACGACTATATTCGGACATCGGAAAGGTTCCGAGTGATTCGGGTATTTTCGGGAGTACCGGGGAGTTACGGGAATTCGTATTGGGCCTTAATGGGCCATACGGGAAAGGAGAGAAAGGCCTCAAAGGGTGGCCGCACCCCTCCCCATGGGCTGGTCCGAATTGGACTAGGGAGGGGGGCGCCCCCTTCCTTCCTTCTCCTTTTCCCTTCCCTTTCCTTCCCTCCTACTCCTACTACTTGGAAGGGCTCCTAGTTCTACTAGGAAAGGGGGAATCCTACTCCCGGTGGGAGTAGGACTCCCCTAGGGCACGCCATAGAGAGGGCCGGCCCCTCCCCTCCTCCACTCCTTTATATACGGGGCAGGGGGCACCCCAAAGACACAACAATTGATCTCTTGATCTCTTAGCCGTGTGCGGTGCCCCCCTCCACCATAATCCACCTCGATCATATTGTAGCAGTGCTTAGGCGAAGCCCTGCGTCGGTAGAACATCATCATCGTCACCACACCGTTGTGCTGACGAAACTCTCCCTCAACACTCGGCTGGATCAGAGTTCGAGGGACGTCATCGAGTTGAACGTGTGCAGAACTCGAAGGTGCCGTGCGTTCGGTACTTGATCGGTCGGATCGTGAAGACGTACGACTACATTAACCGCGTTGTGCTAACGCTTCCGCTTTTGGTCTACGAGGGTACGTGGACACACTCTCCCCTCTCGTTGCTATGCATCACCATGATCTTGCGTGTACGTAGGAAAATTTTGAAATTACTACGTTCCCCAACAGTGGCATCAGAGCCAGGTTTTATGCGTTGATGTAATATGCATGAGTAGAACACAAGTGAGTTGTGGGCGTTATAAGTCATACTGCTTACCAGCATGTCACACTTTGGTTCGGCGGTATTGTTGGATGAAGCGGCCCAGACCGACATTACGCGTACGCTTGTGCGAGACTGGTTTTACCGTCGTGCTATGCACACAGGTGACTAGCGGGTGTCAGTTTCTCCAACTTTAGTTGAACCGAGTGTGGCTACGCCCGGTCCTTGACAAGGTTAAAACAACACTAACTTGACAAACTATCGTTGTGGTTTTGATGCGTAGGTAAGAACGGTTCTTGCTCAGCCCGTAGCAGCCACGTAAAACTTGCAACAACAAAGTAGAGGACGTCTAACTTGTTTTTACAGGGCATGTTGTGATGTGATATGGTCAAGACGTGATGAGATATAAGTTTTTGTATAAGATGATCATGTTTTGTTGAAGTTATCGGCAACTGGCAGAAGCCTTATGGTTGTCTCTTTATTGCATAAGATGCAAGCGCCAAATAATTGCTTTACTTTATCGCTATGCGATAGCAATAGTTGCAAGAGCAATAGTTGGCGAGACGACCATGTGACGACACATTGATATAGATCAAGATGATGGAGATCATGGTGTCATGCCGATGACGATGGAAATCATGACGATGTTTTGGAGATGGAGATCAAAGGCACAAGATGATGATGGCCATATCATGTCACATATTTTGATTGCATGTGATGTTTATCTTTTATGCATCTTATCTTGCTTTAGTTGACGGTAGCATTATAAGATGATCTCTCACTAAATTTCAAGATAAAAGTGTTCTCCCTGAGTATGGACTATTGCCAAAGTTCGTCGTGCCCAGACACCACGTGATGATCGGGTGTGATAAGCTCTACGTCCATCTACAACGGGTGCAAGCCAGTTTTGCACACGCAGAATACTCAGGTTAAACTTGACGAGCCTAGCATATGCAGATATGGTCTCGGAACACTGAGACCGAAAGGTCGAGCGTGAATCATATAGTAGATATGATCAACATAATGATGTTCACCATTGAAAACTACTCCATTTCACGTGATGATCGGTTATGGTTTAGTTGATATGGATCACGTGATCACTTAGATGATTAGAGGGATGTCTATCTAAGTGGGAGTTCTTAAGTAATATGATTAATTGAACTTTAATTTATCATGAACTTAGTCCTGGTAGTATTAGCATATCTATGTTGTAGATCAATAGCTCGCGTTTAGCTCCCCTGTTTTATTTTTGATATGTTCCTAGAGAAAACTAAGTTGAAAGATGTTAGTAGCAATGATGCGGATTGGATCCGTGATCTGAGGTTTATCCTCATTGCTGCACAGAAGAATTATGTCCTTGATGCACCGCTAGGTGACAAACCTATTGCAGGAGCAGATGCAGATGTTATGAACGTTTGGCTAGCTCAATATGATGACTACTTGAAAGTTTAGTGCACCATGCTTAAACGGCTTAGAATCGGGACTTCAAAGACGTTTTGAACGTCATGGACCATATGAGATGTTCCAGGAGTTGAAGTTAATATTTCAAGCAAATACCCGAGTTGAGAGATATGAAGTCTCCAACAAGTTCTATAGCTAAAAGATGGAGGAGAATAGCTCAAGCAGTGAGCATGTGCTCAGATTGTCTGGGTACTACAATCGCTTGAATCAAGTGGGAGTTAATCTTCCAGATAAAATAGTGATTGACAGAATTCTCTAGTCACCATCACCAAGTTAGTAGAACTTCGTGATGAACTATAATATGCAAGGGATAACGGAAACGATTCCCAAGCTCTTCGTGATGCTGAAATCGACGAAGGTAGAAATCAAGAAAAGCATCAAGTGTTGATGGTAAACAAAACCACTAGTTTCAAGTAAAGGGACAAAGGGAAGAAAGGGGAACTTCAAGAAGAACGGCAAACAAGTTGCTGCTCAAGTGAAAAAACCCAAGTCTGGACCTAAGCCTGAAACTGAGTGCTTCTACTGCAAAGGGACTGGTCATTGGAAGCGGAACTACCCCAAGTAATTGGCGGATAAGAAGGATGGCAAAGTGAACATAGGTATATTTGATATACATGTTATTGATGTGTACTTTACTAGTGTTTATAGCAACCCCTCAGTATTTGATACTAGTTCAGTTGCTAAGAATAGTAACTCGAAACGGGAGTTGCAGAATGAACAGAGACTAGTTAAGGGTGAAGTGACGATGTGTATTGGAAATGGTTCCAAGATTGATATGATCATCATCGCACACTCCCTATACTTTCGGGATTAGTGTTAAACCTAAAATAAATGTTATTTAGTGTTTGCGTTGAGCATGAATATGATTGGATCATGTTTATTGCAATACGGTTATTCATGTAAGTTAGAGAATAATTGTTGTTCTGTTTACATGAATAAAACCTTCTATGGTCATACACCCAATGAAAATGGTTTGTTGGATCTCGATCGTGGTGATACACATTTTCATAATATTGAAGCCAAAAGATGCAAAGTTAATAATGATAGTGCAACTTATTTGTGGCACTGCCGTTTAGGTCATATTGGTGTAAAGCGCATGAAGAAAATCCATGCTGATGGGCTTTTGGAATCACTTGATTATGAATCAGTTGATGCTTGCGAACCATGCCTCATGGGCAAGATGACTAAGACTCCGTTCTCCGGAACAATGGAGCGAGCAACAGATTTGTTGGAAATCATACATACTGATGTATGTGGTCCGATGAATATTGAGGCTCACGGCAGGTATCATTATTTTCTGATCTTCACAGATGATTTGAGCAGATATGAGTATATCTACTTGATGAAACACAAGTCTGAAACATTTGAAAAGTTCAAAGAATTTCAGAGTGAAGTGGAGAATCATCGTAACAAAAATAAAAGTTTCTACGATATGATCGCAGAAGTAAAATATTTGAGTTACGAGTTTGGCCTTCAGTTAAAACAATGTGAAATAGTTTCACTACTCACGCCACCTGGAACACCACAGTGTAATGGTGTGTCCGAACGTCGTAACCGTACTTTATTAGATATGGTGCGATCTATGATGTCTCTTACCAATTTACCACTATCGTTTTGGGGTTATGCATTAGAGACAGCTACATTCACATTAAATAGGGCACCATCTAAATCCGTTGAGACGACACCGTATGAACTATGGTTTGGCAAGAAACCTAACCTGTCGTTTCTTAAAGTTTGAGGTTGCAATGCTTATGTGAAAAAGTTTCAACCTGATAAGCTCAAACCCAAATCAGAGAAGTGCATCTTCATAGGATACCCAAAAGAAAATGTTGGGTACACCTTCTATCACAGATCCGAAGGCAAGATATTCATTGCTGAGAATGGATCCTTTCTAGAGAAGGAGTTTCTCTCGAAAGAAGTGAGTGGGAGGAAAGTAGAACTTGATGAGGTAACTGTACCTGCTCCCTTATTGGAAAGTAGTTCATCACAGAAATCTGTTCCTGTGACTACTACACCAATTAGTGAGGAAGCTAATGATGATGATCATGTAACTTCAGATCAAGTTACTACCGAACCTCGTAGGTAAACCAGAGTGAGATCCGCACCAGAGTGGTACGGTAATCCTGTTCTGGAGGTCATGTTACTTGACCATGACGAGCCTACGAACTATGAGGAAGCGATGATGAGCCCAGATTCCGCGAAATGGCTTGAGGCCATGAAATCTGAGATGAGATCCATGTATGAGAACAAAGTATGGACTTTGATTGACTTGCCCATTGATCGGCGAGCCATTGAGATTAAATGGATCTTCAAGAGGAAGACGGACGCTGATAGTAGTGTTACTATCTACAAAGCTAGAATTGTCGCAAAAAGGTTTTCGACAAGTTCAAGGTGTTGACTACGATGAGAGTTTCTCACTCGTATCTATGCTTAAGTCTGTCCGAATCATGTTAGCAATTGCCGCATTTTATGAAATCTGGCAAATGGATAAACAAAACTGCATTCCTTAATGGATTTATTAAAGAAGAGTTGTATATGATGCAACCAGAAGGTTTTGTCAATCCTAAAGGTACTAACAAAATATGCAAGCTCCAGCGATCCATCTATGGACTGGTGCAAGCATCTCGGAGTTGGAATATACGCTTTGATAAGTTGATCAAAGCATATAGTTTTATACAGACTTGCGGTGAAGCCTGTATTTACAAGAAAGTGAGTGGGAGCACTACAACATTTCTGATAAGTATATGTGAATGACATATTGTTGATCGGAGATAATGTAGAATTATTCTGCAAAGCATAAAGGAATGTTTGAAAGGAGTTTTTCAAAGAAAGACCTCGGTGAAGCTGCTTACATATTGAGCATCAAGATCTATAGAGATAGATCAAGACGCTTGATAAGTTTTTCAATGAGTACATACCTTGACAAGATTTTGAAGTAGTTCAAAATGGAACAGTCAAAGAAGGAGTTCTTGCCTGTGTTACAAGGTGTGAAGTTGAGTAAGACTCAAAACCCGACCACGGCAGAAGATAGAGAGAGAATGAAAGTCATTCCCTATGCCTTAGCCATAGGTTCTATAAAGTATGCCATGCTGTGTACCGGACCTATTGTATACCCCGCCCTGAGTTTGGCAAGGGAGTACAATAGTGATCTAGGAGTAGATCACTGGACATTGGTCAAAATTATCCTTAGTGGAATAAGGTTATGTTTCTTGATTATGGAGGTGACAAAAGGTTCGTCGTAAAGGGTTACGTCAATGCAAGTTTTGACACTGATCCAGATGACTCAAAGTCTCAATCTGGATACATATTTAAAGTGGGAGCAATTAGCTAGAGTAGCTCCGTGTAGAGCATTGTTGACATAGAAATTTGCAAAATACATACGGATCTGAATGTGGCAGACCCTTTGACTAAACTTCCCTCACAAGCAAAACATGATCACACCTTAGTACTCTTTGGGTATTAGTCACATAGCGATGTGAACTAGATTATTGACTCTAGTAAACCCTTTGGGTGTTGGTCACATGACGATGTGAACTATTGATGTTAAATCACATGGCGATGTGAACTAGATTATTGACTCTAGTGCAAGTGGGAGACTGAAGGAAATATGCCCTAGAGGCAATAATAAAGTTATTATTTATTTCCTTATATCATGATAAATGTTTATTATTCATGCTAGAATTGTATTAACCAGAAACATAATACATGTGTGAATACATAGACAAACAATATGTCACTAGTATGCCTCTACTTGACTAGCTCGTTGAATCAAAGATGGTTAAGTTTCCTAGCCATAGACATGAGTCGTCATTTGATTAACAGGGTCACATCATTAGAGAATGATGTGATTGACTTGACCCATTCCGTTAGCATAGCACTTGATCGTTTAGTTTGTTGCTATTACTTTCTTCATGACTTATACATGTTCCTATGACTATGAGATTATGCAACTCCCGTTTACCAGAGGAACACTTTGTGTGCTACCAAACGTCACAACGTAACTGGGTGATTATAAAGGTGCTCTACAGGTGTCTCCGAAGGTACTTGTTGGGTTGGCGTATTTCGAGATTAGGATTTGTCACTCTGATTGTCGGAGAGGTATCTCTGGGCCCACTCGGTAATGCACATCACTATAAGCCTTGCAAGCATTGCAACTAATGAGTTAGTTGCGGGATGATGTGTTACGGAACGAGTAAAGAGACTTGCTGGTAACGAGATTGAACTAGGTATTGAGATATCGACGATCGAATCTCGGGCAAGTAACATACCGATGACAAAGGGAACAACGTATGTTGTTATGCGGTTTGACCGATAAAGATCTTCGTAGAATATGTAGGAGCCAATATGAGCATCCAGGTTCCACTATTGGTTATTGACAGGAGAGTGTCTCAGTCATGTCTACATAGTTCTCGAACCCGTAGGGTCCGCACGCTTAAAGTTCGATGACGGTTATATTATGAGTTTATGTGTTTTGATGTACCGAAGGAGTTCGGAGTCCCGGATGAGATCGGGAACATGACAAGGAGTCTCGAAATGGTCGAGACGTAAAGATTGATATATTGGACGACTATATTTGGACATCGAAAAGGTCTCGAGTGATTCGGGTATTTTCGGTAGTACTAGAAAGTTACGGGAATTCGTATTGGGCCTTAATGGGCCATACGGGAACGGAGAGAAAGGCCTCAAAGGGAGGCCACACCCCTCCCCATGGGCTGGTCCGAATTGGACTAGGGTGGGGGGCGTCCCCTTCCTTCCTTCTCCTTTTCCCTTCCCTTCCCTTCCCTCCTACTCCTACTACTTGGAAGGGCTCCTAGTTCTACTAGGAAAAGGGGAATCCTACTCCCGGTGGGAGTAGGACTCCCCTAGGGCGCGCCATAGAGAGGGCCGGCCCCTCCCCTCCTCCACTCCTTTATATACGTGGCCAGGGGGCACCCCATAGAGATAACAATTGATCTCTTGATCTCTTAGCCGTGTGCGGTGCCCCCCTCCACCATAATCCACCTCGATCATATCGTAGCAGTGCTTAGGCGAAGCCCTGCGTCGGTAGAACATCATCATCGTCACCACGCCGTCGTGCTGACGAAACTCTCCCTCAACACTCGGCTGGATCGGAGTTCGAGGGACGTCGTCGAGTTGAACGTGTGCAGAACTCGGAGGTGTCGTGCGTTCGGTACTTGATCGGTCGGATCGTGAAGACGTACGACTACATCAACCGCGTTGTGCTAACGCTTCCGCTTTCGGTCTACGAGGGTACGTGGACACACTCTCCCCTCTCGTTGCTATGCATCACCGTGATCTTGCGTGTACGTAGTCAAATTTTGAAATTACTACGTTCCCCAACAGCTGCCTTATTGGGAAATTGACCACATCATCTTCTGTCAGGTTAGCATTCAAACTGTCCTCGTGGTCAAGGTACAAACTAAATGAGTAATGCCCAATTGACACAAATGTGAGCATCTGATCTGTGTCACTATCTCCTCTGATTTCTCTCAACCCATTCCTATTGATTAACAACATGGGAATGCAGTAATATACCTTCAACCTGCCTGCCATCTCCCATCCTATCTCTTCAACTAGGTTTTCAACCATGATTGGAGACCAAGTATCTGCATCTACTTCATCGTTAAACTGAACTGAAAACTTCCTGCTGTGCTTGTCTGCATACATGAAAATAGAGCACAACAGAGTTTCAGAATTTATGTTCCACATACTGCAAGAAATAGATGCAAGATACCAACTTTTAGTATGTAATTCACCTATACAACCAACATCTTCAACATGCACCAAAATATACACCTTTCAGCACCAAATAACCTATAAACAACCACCTTCTCCAAACCCAAAACCCTATAGGCAGAAACCCCCAAATCATGGTCGAAAACCCTAGGCAAATCTCTCCAAAATACAGATGGGCATATCTGACTAACAGACACACCATTCACAATGCCCACCTCTAAATTTCGACCCTGTAGCTTACAACACAAGAACCATGGCGGGGCGATGTGAGGGCTTACTGTAGTTGGGCGGTGGAGCGCCATCGGGGCGACGAACAGGCGACATCGCGACAAAACAACTCCAGCAATGAGATGCGCCGCGTCTGCGCGGCGGCTCTCGCCCTTGTGCGGTGACTCCGGTGGTGGTGGTGCGGTGCCGCCGACGATCGCCCTTCCCTCCTCCCCTTTCACCTCCTCCCCTTTCGTTATGATCGAAGCCGAATGGACAAGGAGTTGGAGGAATTACAGAGCCAGCCAAGGGTTTTCCTTGTAAAAAGCCCAGAGAACCCCCGCAAACGCCAGCTGTCGCCTCGGATTGGTCAACAAGTGGTCAAATGGAGCGGCGACGAGTGGCGTGCGGTGAACAGTGACCGTATAATCACGTGTAGGCGTATTGAGTGACCGTATTGATCGTGTTTTGAAATACAGTGACCAAAGCGTGCTTTTTTCTCAAGTTCAAGTACCGTCAGTGCATTTTTTAGATTGTGAAGTAGGAGACCAGTTGCTTCTTTTACCGTGTGCCGCTCACTCAACCAGTTGCAATTTCAGAGACACCGGACACCGGAGAGAGACAGGGGTGAAGATGCAGGTTGCAGCTGGTTCGCAGGCGGCGATGGAGAGGGGCGACCAGCAGAGCGCCAAGAAGCCGAGGCTGACTTGCTGAGCCGCTCCTCCATGCCCCAGTGAAGCAGGAGAAGATCTCCAGGACGCCGCGGAGCTCGGGTTCCTGCGCCTGCCCGCTGATGGAATGGCCGTGGCCGCGCGCCGACCAGTACGTTGCCCGGACCAGCGCGGGGACAGCGCGGGTACACGGCCAAGGGCTTGCCCCCCGTGAACCCTCCGGAAGTCACGAGCCATCGCGTAAGATTGCCGCAGCCGAGTTCGATTTCAGTTCCAGTTCAGCCGGCGACAGCTGCTAATCCGCGCCCGGCAAGGATTGGGAGATCTCCGGTAAATAAAAGGGCGGCGGCGGTGGGAGCAGCTGCCCCAACTTGATTCGTTCGCCTCCCTCCCCGATCCCCAGATCCAATCCAAGACGCCATCCATGGCGGCGAAGGTGCTCCAGCTCCGTAGCTCCGACGGCAAGGTGCTCGTCGCTCCGGCGTGGGACTATCGCCCCACCGCCGCCCAAGCCCGCCCGCTGGAGATGCGGGTGCCCTCGCGCGTCCTCGAGAGGGTGCTCCAGTACTGGACCAAGCACAGCCTTGCCAAGGCAACCGGTGAGTCCCGGGAGTCCCTCGCCCGCTGGGACGGCGACTTCCAGCGCCGTCTCGAGGAAGACGGCCTCGCCAAGGAGGCTGCCGCAGCCGCCCAAGAACTCCGCCGCTACGGCGTCGACCATGGAGGGCGTCCCCATCGCTACGCCGCCACGGCCACATCTGATGTCGCTGCTCCTGCCAAGGCGGCCCGTGCTGATCCCATCCGTGTCTGGTGTGTCAACCACGGAGAACGCAGCCATGCGCCGGCGATGCCCGGCTCCTTCGATGCCTCCGCCGCGCGCCCAGGGCCTGCCACCACCTTGCCGGCTGCTGCTGGTGCTGACCCCGTGGATGTCCGGTGCGCGATCCGTGCCCGTGGACGCCAGATGGCTGAAGACGAGGAGTCCGCTTGCCACCACCGCAAGCGCCCATCTTCCAAGGCTCCACTCTGCCTGACTGCCACTGCTGTTGCGCCCGTGAAGAAGGTCTCTCGTCCCGTCGCTTCCAAGGCTCGCTCTTTCGTCGGCTCAACACCATTGCCAGTCACTGCTGCTGTGCCCAGTGTGAAGAAGGCGACTCCAGCTTCAACTCTACGCGCAAGAAGGGGGATGGGGGAGCTCAGCTGCAAGGTTCCGAAGCAAAACCGTGTCACCGCTGCAGCACCAATGAAGCAACCAATTGCTTGGCTGCGTCCAGTGGTATTACGCCCTTGCTAGTCTTTTACCTTCCTAAACCATTCACACATGAGTTTCATTTAATCTTTGCATCTCTAGGTTCTGCACTTGCTTACCAAGATTACTAGTGTTCTTTGAATCCCTTTCAGTCATTAGTAATTTTACAAGGGTGTCGGCAGAGTCTCCATCTAGCTAGGCAGCAAAAACCTTGTTAAGATGTGTGCGGCATAGTTACACTACATCCACACCTGGTCCTAAGTTAAGGGTTTAAGTAAATAAAGGGCATTTTCAATAAATCAAAGTGAAGCAGATGAGCCAAAAAAATTGGAAACTCATGTACTGCAATTCCGGCACGAGACAGAGCGTAAAACGCACTCGCCGCAAAATGCAAAACGCCCGTTTGCTACCCGGCTTGTAGCAGGAAAAAGGAGTAGAATTGAACTTGTCGATACACACGTAATCATGTGAGCTGCCTAGCGTTTGGAGACTATGCTGACTCTCCTGTAAATTAATCTTGGCTGAATTGGATTCTTAGGCATTGGCATCTTAGTGAGTTAAAGTTGCAGTTTCCGAAGAGTACCATTGGTTAGTGAACTCTTGTGTGTATGTGTGGGTGAAGCTTTGAGCTCAGCAAGTCCTTGATGTACCGACTATCAAGTCATACTGTAACCAATTTTGGATATGAATGAGAAAATTGTTGGCCTGAATTTTGCAGAGCATTTGAGTAATCTTTTCGTATCTATTTATTCTTGTATGCTTCTGTGGCTTCTTAAAGCATTCTGCTGCTCACTGAGTCATATTGTTTTCAATATCAGATATGAATGAAAAATTGTTGGCCTGAATCTATGCAAAGCATTTGAGTAACTTTCTGTATATATGTTTTTTTCGTATGCTTCTATGGCTTATTAAAACATTCCGCTGCTCTGCTCTCGTCAGAAAAGTGTGTGCTGACTCACGGATCCAATCGATTCATGTCTGGTTTCACAATACTTCGTTTGAGTGGTGAAGCACATAACCATGTCTCCATGTTTGGGACAGTTTTGACAAATAGATTTGGCTTTTCTCAGATCATGTTAGCTTTTGACCCCCCAAGGTACCAGGAGTGGATTTTTTGTGTGGATCTAAGAACTAAGATCTCAAGTGACTACAACTTCTGTTTTCATCTGTCAAACTCTAAGTATGCTGTTTTCATCAACTTTTGTGGATATTGTTTTCATCAAGTTTGTCATATGTAACCCTGAACCTCTAGTGGATCTCTAATGGTCAGTACGCCCATGGGAGACTGCAAATAACTCGTCTCTTATTTCTTTTCTAGTTGGTTACAGTTTGATGATTTTGTTGTGCTCAAATGGCAACCATATCTTGTTTAGATAGGTTTCTCTGTGCAAGCAAGGATGATGCAAAGAACTGTGCATACATTTTCTCAGTTATTTTGGTGATTGCGGTGTCTTCAGAAACTTTGAAAACAGAGTAATGTTATTGCTACTTTTTTTCAAAGAAATTGGCAGGAATGCTGCCAATTCATTAGACTGAAAAGAAATTAGACAAGTGTGTCCATATTAAGGTCCAGCTAATTAACCCGGCCATTGCTTGGGATCACTGGATCTGGTTGGTAAATTTTAGGGTTGCTCAAAATCATCTCTGTACTTGTGAAAATATGATGAGAGGTATACCTGCTGCAAAAACTCATTGGGTATAGTTAGCATGGAACATGGCAAACCAATTTGGATTGTCAATTCACTCCCCCAACATATCCTATCATAAGCAAGATCCTCTGTAACGGTTATCCAGTAGTCCATTTTTTATCTATACATTTCAGAGAACAAGGTGGTTTATCCTGTTGTTGGTCTCATTGTCATTAGTCTTTTATCCGTGTTCACCAAAAGACAATCCCCTGCTTCTGCTGCATTTTTCTGCCGAGTGCTGGATGGTGAAACATACCATCGCGATCTCCATGTACCGACTATCAAGTCCTTGATGTACCGACTACCAAGTCATACTGTAATCAGTTTCAGATATGTATCAATGAAAAATTGTTGGCCTGAATTTGTGCAAACCATTTGAGTAACTTTTGGACGGTGAACCACATAACCATGTTTGCGACAGTTATTGGTTAGAAGATTTTTCTGGTTTGAGATACTGTAATCTGATTGTCAAGTATGTGAAAAATGTTGCAGCATAGTGCAGCTATTTGACAAATTGGTCTGGCTTTTCTCATATCATGTTAGCTTTTCATTCGAATTATTAAACATAAATAAATAATTTATAATTTGGCGTCAGAGTGCTTAAGTGAAGAAAACTCTAAACTAGCGTTACCTGTTCATCACAGAGGTTGTGATATCGTTGGAAGAGAAACCACCAACTTGTGCAATTTCAAGTAGAAAATAAACATCTAACTGGGTCTGCACAGCATAAAGTACAATCTTTGCAAGGTCATATAATCCATGAGATGGAACTTACAAGGTCTAAATGGACACCAGATCGAAGCAACGCATACAAAATTTGTCCAACTAACCTGATGGAAAAGTGTGTCCATTTTAAGGTCCAATTTCAAGGCATTGCTTGGAATCGCTGGATCTGATTGGTCAATTTTAAGGTTGATCAAAATTCTCTCTGTGCTTGTGAAAATATGATGAGGGAGACCTGCTGCAAAAACTCACTGGGTAATCATCGCGTGCGTCAGTTAGCATGGAACATACATGTTGAATCAGCAACCGATGGTTGGTATGTCACCTGACAAACCAATTTAGACTGCCAATTCACTACCCCCAACATATCCTATCATCAGCAAGATCCTCTGTAAAGGTTATCCATTAGTACATTTCAGAGAACAAGGCGGTTTATTACGTTGTTGATCTCATTGTCATTTGCCGTCTATCCTTGCAAACCAAAAGACAATTCCCTGCTACTGTTGCATGGGTAATGCACACGGTGAAGCTTCTCCCATCGCTAGCTCTGCTGCATTTTTCTGCCATGGTGAAACATAAGATCACGGTCTCCAAGATCTTTCTGAACTTCTTTCAGGTCTCCAAAAAAGCCGTTCTGAACTCTGATGTGCAGTTGTTTTTATTCCTTGAGAGCGGTTTCCTTGAGACTCCAAACTCAAATCCAAGCTGCAACAACTTGATCTTGCTGCATCAAAATATGCCTACTCTTGCTTCAAAATCTGCTTCGACAGCAACTGTTGAGATTGTGATCATGACAGGACTGTCAAGGCACGATCCGCCTGCATAACCGGCGGCCCTCGCCAGGATCGCTGTTCTTGCAATGCTTAGCACGGACTACGAGGACAATGCTTAGCCAGGATCCTCCGTTGGCTCTGGTGAGGAGGAGCAATGCTACATCAACGGAGTGTTACGGGCCTTTTACGGGGTAAATTTGAAGTGGCAATCTGTGATTGGACCAAAGGAGGAGGGACGGCTCCACTCCCCTGAAAATCAGGGGGGGGGGGGGGGAGTATTACTTGGTTGGAAGGTCTGTGAATACCCCGTAATGAGCCCGTCGATGTACCATTTTTGGGTGAGGAGCCTGCCAGGTTTGTGTGGATGCTCAATGTAGATTAAACTGAGGCCTAACAAGGCGATGTAGTGCTACGAGAGGACAATGTTGGACCGACGAGACGTGGAGGACGAAGCAGTAGGGTGATGCTGAGCACACAAATGACTACACTCCTTTGTGTTGCATTATTTTCACAAAGTCGAAAGAAATTTTCACAAAGCACACTGACTTAAAATAAGAAATAAGGTTTGAAGGAACTAGTTGAACATTAAGATCCTGTTGTGCAAAATGGTGGCCTAGACATCATCAAATCCAGAACGCGCCGGGCAAGCACAGAGAACAATTGGGCACGAGGTAGGAGCGGCCAGGTCGGCACGGCGTGACCACGAGTTCGCCGTTCTTGCAATGCTCAGCGCGGAACACGGTCACATGGAGCAGGCACTCTCCACCCCTAGCTTTCGCTCCCTCGGCGACCGACGCCGCCGGCACGACCTCGACGAGGCAGAACCGCCCATGCCCGACGTGGACGAGTGCGCGGCACCCGAGGTTCACCGGCGTCTTGAGGAACGTGAGCTCCTGATCGCACATCCTCCACGCCGGCGCCGGCACCGGCCCCTCGACGTCGACGCCAGCGAGGTCCGGGACGTCGCAGGAGCAAAGGTAGGGACTTCCCTTGACCCCGCCGTCGGTGCCGTCGGCCTCCCGGATCCCGACCCACGCGCCCAGCTCGCCGTCGTAGTGCCCGCGGCCGTGGAACGGCAGGCGCCAGTCGCCGCGGCGCGCCGACCGGCAGCGCCTGGTGTCGAGCGAGAAGGTGAAGGAGGACGAGGCGAAGACGGTGCGGCCGTCCGGGTGCACCGCGTGCGACATGACACGGCTGCGGCCGCCGCCGGCGTCGAGCGGGAGCGGCCGCCGGCACATCTTCCAGGCCCACTCCTCGTCAGGCTCCTCGTATGCTAAGTAGCCTGGCGTATTTTCTTCCTCGCCGTTTAGCGCCCACAGCTTGTCGCCGACGGGCGCGGATTGGTAGGGGTGAGACGGGAACCATTTCCTCGCCTCCAGCACGTCGCCGTCGGGCTCGGAGTCGAAGGGGCCGGGCGGGAACTCGTGTGGAGGCCTCCCGCCGTCCAGCTTCCCCGTCTTGGTGTCGTACACCAAGGTGAGGAAGTACGGAGTGCCGGCGAACAATACGGAGAGGGTGCTGGAGTGAGTCGTCATGACGATGTTGCTGCCGACGGCATCGAAGTGCGTGTCATTGTATGTGCCCACCAACGAGGCGCCCAGGCGGAGGGCTCGTCCCGGGAGGCGGCGCGGCGCCTCGTCCGCGACGGTCGCGTGCTCGCCGTCGTGGAGGTCGTCGACGTCGAGCTTGTAGATGCTGTGGGTCACCGAGCGCCTCTCCTTGAGTACCACGTACAGATGCCGCCGCAGATTGGACTCCGCCGCCGCCGTCCTGCCATCAGCTCCGTTGGGCCGTGCCGTGTCGTCGTCGGTGGCGTACGCACGTAATGGGAGGATCCTTGGCTTGGCAGCGCCCGGAGCGGCGGCTGCTCGCCACCGGAGGTGGGAAAGAAGGGGCTGAGATCGGGCGATGATCGATCGCAACATCGTGGGAAGAAATTCAGATCGTGATAGTCCGCGAGAAAGAAAAAAAATGATGCGATCGTGATTCGTCTTGACTCTTGAGTTACCACGCGCTATATAATTGGTTGGGATTGGACAAATCTTGCTATATACTAGAGCCGGCTGATTTTGTTAGTTTCCTTATTATTATCTCATTTTAGGGAAGACAATTTTGTACTAACGGGTTTGCTCAAGCTCAGTCGGCTTAGACTAACCATTGGATCTTTGTGCGGAGATTCGTGCTAGTTGAACAACGTCAAACAGACCTCGTAGCACATCTTCCCACCGCTTGCAGCACTTCATCTCATCAGTCGCAGCATCCGTCGGTACTGGCTGCAGCATGTCATGTCACATTGTTGTGTTCGCCCTCATCGCTCGAAGCACATTGTTCTGTCATTCACAGATTCCACCATCGTTGTATGCAGCACTAAGCCTCATCTGTTCCGGCGTCCGTCGTCGTTGCTCACAGCATGTCTCGCAGCGTCTACCTTCCCCGTTGCAGCTTGTCGTACCACCGATTGCAGCATCCAATCATGTCGTTCATAGCACCACAACTATGGTGACGTCACTCGGCTGAGACTTGGTTAAGTAGTCTCGGTCGAATGAGCTCAGACCCATATTGTAACAACTAACATTCTGTTGCCGACTGGAGATAAAATCTCTCTGAATGGAATGTCATAGGAAAGAGAAAACTGGAGAAAAGGGAAGACAAAACTGTAATTTTATTTCTTTCACCAGGATCGTTGTGATAATTTCAATATGAAATGTCAGCTTCTAGGACCATCACCAGTATCCATACCTGCATATATACGTGTGCAAATGATAGCGTATAAGAGCAAGCAAAAAATTTGAGTCAATTGCTACCAACATGACCGGTCTCAGTAAAGATAACAAACTGCACTTCCATGACTAAGGGAGTTATTACTTGAACATCTCGAGGGCATAGCTCCACACTAGTGCACGAAATAAACTTTGCAGGAAAAAAAAGGACTTGAAAAGAGGATGTCTTTTTTTCACGAGAGGTGACTGCATGCATCTATCTTCAGCACTAGTGCAAAGCTCAAGCTCATGTCATGTTGCCTTGGCGCCGCCTTTCGATATCTTCAAAGATTCCATAGCTTCCCTGCACATCACACCCACAATCAGTGCTCGATACCAGCATTCATAAAGTTTAAAGTTTTCAGTAAGCATGCGACAACAAAAGGGGTAGATGGATACCGTAATGCAGATTCCATCTCGGCATTCTCCGGGTCCAACTTGAATCCATCAAGAAGCGCCACACACGCGTTCGTGTAGTCCTGGTGATGAATGGTGGCCTTGTGAACGAATTATTCAAAAAAAATGCATTGGTCAAATGAAGTAGCCAGCAGGATCTTCGATCCCACCTTCAGTGACATCAGAGCTGCACCCTGCCGGTAGTAGGCCTTTGGCCAGTCAGGCCGCATTCCTCTGCAATCAAGAGCGTCCAGCAAAGCCCTCTGTCCGTCACCCATGCGAAGCAAGCAGAGGCTTCTGTTTGAGAACAAGGTTGCATCATTAGGGTCATGCTCTATTGCCTGCATCCAACAAGTTAAAGAAGATTTGCTGAGTATCGAAACAGATACGAATTTGTGAATTGGAAATCTGCAAATGGCTGCTCATTGACTAGTATTAGTGCAAGAGATTAATGAATCATGCAAAAACCTTGATTTTCTTGAAAAGAAGCCAATCTCAGAAGCTTTTTCATATATAATTCATTAAATATAGGACAATACTGAAGTAAAGTCAATTGCGGACCAAATAAGTTCTACTTGATTATTTCCTAACCCCCCGTAAAAATATGGAATGGCGACAAGCAAAACGAGCCCCCTTATGACATTTGTTTTTGGTCGACACCAGACCAGTTGTCTTGTACTGAGGACTTGCTTACTAGTTTTCGAGTTGGCAGGGATGGGGGAATGGGAGATAAGTTACTTTTGGAGTACAAGATTCTATTTTTCAGCATCATTCTATGGAAGCAGGAAAAAAGAAATGACCAAGGCAGTAAAAAGAAAGGCATAGCAGTTAGTAGGAGTTTATCCCGGGCAACATCCTTTGCAGCTGCAAGACAGTCCGACGCCCCTAAGTTGTTGATAGTGGGCTTGACGCACAGTTACCGAGAGCAGAGCAGTGAGCCAACCAATCGAGCAGTAGGTTCACTGATTTCTCCATCCATCCAACTGGTAGTTCTAACAATAGGTGAGCTTTTAGAAAAAAATTACTTCATGGTAAATGTATCTGCAGTAATGTCAAGGTTCAAAAACAGCTTATTGGCTCTGAAAAACAGAAGATTGTCTAAACATAGGTTCATTTGCACCTCCCACATGCAATGCAGCACGTAAGGAGAAGGCAACAGGTCAGCAAATCCAATTATGTCCTCTCCAAAGGAAAATCAGGAAAGAATTCATTCTACTTTTCCCAGCTGAACTGTTGTGGCTGGGAAAGCCTGCTAGAACAACAGGAGTCAAATCGGACAAGCAGCCAGGGCATGAATGCATGATGGGGCTGGCACACAAGGAGCATAAGCTGGCTAGTAGGATTAGTCACCTAGCATGAGTTAAGAAACTTAATGGGGCTGGCGCACAAGCATCCAGGGGAAAAAGAAATAAATGATTGTGTTTTGTTTGGAACGGGGCAGAGATAAAGAAAGAGTTCTAGTTTTAGGTTTCAAGATCTGATACACCTATACAAGAGGAGACTATTAAAATCTGCAAGCAACATAATACCAACATACAAATCAGTGCCCAGCTAATCCCTTTCCAGTCAGTCTAGCCTTATTTTCAAGGTAGTTATCCCTTGACAATGCCACTGACCAAGTTTCCTTTTCAATAACTAGGCCTTTGCCATTTGGTGACTCAAACATAGCTAGAAGCCTGTTTGAAAATCTCCAGGTTCACGTGCTTTCTTTTCTGCCAAAGAATTATAACTTAGAAGCAGGAAAGAATACAACATATGGCGTTGTAACATACCTTAGTGTACCACATTGTTGCAGAAAAATAATCCTTACTCTCGATTGCTTTAATCGCAGATGACTTCAACTTTGCTATTTCCCTTTTAGTCGCATGTTCATCCTGAACCATAAATATCAAATAAGATGGAGACATGAGTAATGAATAGAAAAATGCTTTAATAGTAAAGAAAATACATAGGACTGTTCTGTAAATATAGCAATATACTGTAATAAATATTATTGGGTAATAGGCCCCAATACCAATTGAAACTTTAACACCAGAAATGTAGTCTCCTCATAAATTTGAAATTTTCACCTCACACATATTTTTCTAGTGTACGTGTGCAACCCCTTTCATCTCTTATTTTCTATACGATCTTAAGATTTAAGATAATGTCACAATTAGTAACTCCCTCTTGTGCACACTGATAGTAGATGATAGTTTCAAGCAAGATCAAAAAACAAATTGCCGTCATTTCCCTTAGTATGCCTAGTATGGAATGCTGGAATCTCATGAATTGATTTTCACATAAATAGGTGTAATTCCTGCAAAAAAAAAACTAAATTTATCCATTTCAAACAGGACCTAAATATGTGAAGTCAAATTGGTCAGCATAAGAAAAATATAGCTAAATTTGAACTGTTTCAGTTTGACATGTTCCATCGCACATTACCTAAAAGCGAACGTAAGATACAAATTTGATATTTAAAATATTCTTAGTATTTCTTTACTAACCTATTTATCAATATTGTAACAACTTCCGTTAAAAATATTGTAACAACTCAATCTAGAAAGGAAGCTAAATATAGCATTTGATCAATATATTTTTCATGTGGAAACACAAATAAAGTGTAGGACAGTCAAATTGTTTTGAGCCAAGTCATTAGTCAACTTAAGCATCATGTGGTGTCACAAGCCAAAATGCACATTAAAGTTTTCAGCCCAAAATGTACATAGCAAGAATCCTTAAGGACCCAACTTGCTATGTGCACATTCAAGTCACATAGCAAGAATCCAATCAGACTGTTCGGTACTAGACATAGATTAATTCTAGAAGAAACTGGAGGCACATAAGGACCTGGTGCCATGTTTTGTGGATAATGTCCTCCACTAGGATGTTGCTACCAATAGAATGCAGAGTTACAAACATAACAGTTTACTAATTGGCTCACTGCCATGGTCTACCACTATTTCCTCCACAGTTGTGGGCTTGTGACCGCCACAAAATTTTATGGAGAAGAAAATGTCTGCCACAGCTGTAGCCAAACTTGGCTATAAAGATAGTAACTGAGATTTGAGTCCTGCTGAAGAGAAGTTTGGCGTGCTAGGCCAAACTTGGCTACCTAAGATGTGGCAAACTGCAGCCACAAACTAAATAGGCCCTAAAGATGATAAAACTGACTGAATAACTATCCAATAAGCACCTTAGGATTGACTTTGACCTCGACCTCTTCCCCACAGGCAACGTGCTGCTCCTGTTGTTGTCGCGGCCCCTGGTCACGTCCTCGTCCTCTGCCAGATCGCCGAGCGGTGCCAGCGACTCGTCCTCTGGCGCTGGCGTGGACAGCAGCCTGAAAAACAACAAGTCATTTTCATAAAATCCACCAAACACACAACTCACCCTCTTCTCTGACATTAGCACCACCTGACCGAACTTACAATGCCAGGAAAAAAACAAGCACCTAAGTTGTCTGACATGACAAATTTTGGTTCAACAATGATAAGTGGCAGTGTGGCACTGAGGCTGCAAAACTCTTACCATGAAGTGAATCGCTTATATTCTCACTCCAGTCAGTGTTCTCACTGGAGGTAGATGTACAACATTTCAAAAAAAAACTCAGGTCATGACAAGAGCAATTACCACATTTTGAATATTACTACTCCGTCCCATAATGTAAGACGTTTTTTGACACTACACTAGTGTTAAAAAATGTCTTACATTATGGGACGGAGGGAGTACATGACAACAAAACATCAAACTGAACCTCGACAGATATATAATGGTAATACTAATATTTGATGGCTCATTTCTTTCTATCTGCTTCTCAAAGTAGGAAAACTTATTTTACTGGGCATCCAACCGAAACAATACAAAATATCTATGCAGCATTACTGGGAAAAAGTTACAGCCTGTTAGTATGTAAATTAAACAATAATTACAGGGAAGTTTACCCAAGCAAGAACCAATATTTCAACAAACATCAATAGTCTAAACATCTCATACGACATGTATCGCATATTTATATATTCCACAAACAGAAGAGAACAGATAGCATGGAATCCCATGGAGCCACATAGCACAGCAACATACCTCATGTACAAGATGCCTATGCTAAGTTAGGTGGGTCAAGGGTCCAACAGGGAAAGATGGTGAATGCATGGTTTCGTAGTAAAGCACCGACAAACTATGGATAGGAAATAAGTGGCACTTATGCTCCATGCTTAAGTCTTGAACAGTGTCATACGCTTGTGTTTACTAGTGGCAAAGAAGTAAATCTTACATCATTAGAGGCATTACGCTTGGCACCAGCCTTCAGTAAGAAATTTAAGCACTCTGTTGAGCTGTCATTTCCCATTGCAGAATCAAGTGAAACAGTTTCAATACAATCTGGGTTGATAACAGCGCCAGCCTATCACATAAAAGGAATGTCACATTTTATGTATGGTGAATAAGTAAAGAACTTGATTTCCAAGCTTAAGTGTTGGAAAATATTGAATATTGAAATAAAGTAAACAAACCTCAACCAGGAGCTTCACGCATTGTAGTGATGATACATTTACAGCCTGAAAGAGGGGTGTCATAGGATAAAGTCCATAGCTCATGTACGTCTTGTTGCACTAGTGAGATGTGAAGCACGTTAGCTGCTATTAATTGATGATAATAACTGGACATAGAAAAATGATTAAAAAGAAAGGTAAGTATGCATAACCATATATCTATGCCAAGCTTTAACTAAAAAAAGTAGGAAACAGCTCCTGGCTCCTGCGACGTTGAAATTTGCAAACACAAATAAGTACAATGTTACAATAGTCGCCTTATTGTTAAATCTTGACTAGAAGACTTTTATTATTTTATTGATGATTGGTACTCCCTCTGTAAACAAATATAAGACATTTTAGGTCACTAAAGTAGTGACTTAAAATGTCTTATATTTCTTTACAGAGGGAGTACCATATATTACTACATAAAAGTAGCAGCCATGATAGGAAATCAATCATTATGGCAAGTGCACAAAATGACAATGCACCCAGAAGAAATTGATCAACACATGCAATTCGCACTTTGAAAATTATAGGTGCATGAAAGCACGTATAGTAGCTTCCACAGAAAACAATAGTGGAGATTCCAAACAAACATTAAACATTACTCTTGCATAAGGATGAAGATTATAAGCTACGGCCCAGACTATAGGTTGGAGAACACAATGTTACGGACTTGAACAAAAGTGAAATGAAGTATTAGTGATTCTTGTAACAGTTGCTCCCTAGGAGATCTTGAACAATAACATATAACTAGAAAATTAGACAACTAGAAGCAGCAGGGAAGAAAGAAGTAACTGACATTTGAAGATTTAATTGTGCTGCAAAGAACAATGATCACACCATAACTTGCATACTAGCAAAAGAACAAAACAGCTTCAAGAGTACCAAACAATAACTAGAATGGAGCATGAGAACAATACTTACATCTGCATTATGCTCCAATAAAGTCTTCATAGCACCGACTTGTTGTTCCTTAGTAGCAAGATGCAGTGGTGTCCCAATCTCCTCAGCTATCGGGTCTACATAAGCTCCCTTTGCAAGCAACAGTTCTATCATTTCACAATCTCCTGCATAAAAGAAGCAATATGAAGGTACTTATTACATAATAAGATGGTAAGTTTTTTTCTGACAATCTTTTTAATTTATTTTATCTGGCTCCTGGCAGACCTCAGTTTTCCCTGCATATAGGCTACGAAGATCATGCTAAAGGGGTCAATGTTCCATAGAAACAAGAACTACGCCTACTCGTCTAGCCAAATAAGTTGACTAAACCAATTTCTTTTGAAATAAACGAAGGAGACTAACTATTTCACTTTTAAGGGTGGTGTAACTGAGAGCTGAATAGAATTTAACTACCGAATTTGAAGATAACCTACTTCCATACTAACCTAAGGGAAAGAAAACATAAGTTGCCCTGGAAGTTTGGTCAAACAAACTGTAGTAAGAACATAATACAGCCACAAAATATATTAGAAACAAAAATTCAAAAACTGTGGTGCACACGTGCAAAACAGAGATAACATATGAATAGAGAGGACCTATTCCAGCAGCAGCATGTAGAGGAGTTAGCCCGGCCTCATCAGCTTTGTCTGGATCAGCACCATGATCAAGTAGACACTTGACAACAGCAATCCTTTCACTCATCACCGCATAAAAAAGAGGTGTTCTACCTGTCAAGCACACATACCACGAGGCTTATTTGGCGCAAGTCAATTCAGGATCAGCAAAGAAATGCACATCTGAAAACTCCTCACCGAACATGACATCTAGAAATATGATAGCAAGATTACAAACTAGGGGACGACAGATACATGAAATTCAGGTATCACAGGAGTTAGAATGTGGAGGTCGCTGAGGCACTGTTTGGCAAACAGGACTAACTATTTCACTTTTAAAAGTTTTATTAAAAGACCCATAAATATGCAGAATCAACTGTAGAGTTTTAGTTTCGGTCCCTGCGAGATGAAACTGAAGTTCTAATGGCACCATTAAATCCTTTGGGGCATTTTCATAAGTGCAACCAAGCAACGTTTGGAAAGGAACAGACCCTTATCATCTGCAGCATCCACATCGACGCGCAGCTCCCCGGCCAGGTAGCTGCAGACCTCGAGCTGCTCGTTGGCCGCGGCGATCAGCAGCGCCGACATGCCGCCGTCGGCCCTCGCCGCCTCCACCGCCTCCCTGGGGCGGCCCTTGCCGTTATCCAGCACCCACACCACCCCTGCAACCGCCCCCCCAAAAAATCAGAGCTCGGAGGAACGCCAAACAGCCGGGGGCCGAAATCGGGAGGCGGGTGAGGGGGGAACTCACTCTTGAGGAGGGGGAGGTCGCCTTTGAAGGCCGCGTCGAGGAGCGTGTCCTGCATCGAAGAGATGGCTCTCGCGACTGCGGGGAGGGGGAGGGAGAGTGAGCGAGCGGATTTAGTTAGGGTTCGGGTGCGCGGTCGAGGCGCGGGATCGTACGCGGGGAGGCGCTTACCACCGGCGGCGGAGGGGAAGCGAGGTTGCTGCGGCGGCGCCGCCATGGCGGATCGGTCGGGAGAGAGGGGAGGGTTTTTTTTTTTTGGAACTGCGAGGGGAGGGGTTTGGGGATGCGGGAAGAGGGTGAGAGCGAGCGAGGAGGGGGGAGGGTTTGAATTTTGATTTGAAATCCCGGCACAGGGGAGTGAATTACATCTATAGTACTCAAACTTGACACTAGGGTTCACTTCCGTCACTGTATTTAGAAAGTGTCAGAATACGGTCACTGAAGTTGTGTGAATGTGTCACTCTACGATCACTGCTACCGTATCCAACGTATTTCACTGATGTGGTATATGTTGACTTGTCCTAACAGTTGACTTGCTTACGTGGCAAGCTCATCCTTCTCATCTTTCTTAGCATCCCATGAATGAACCTGAGCATTGGCTGCCGCGTATGCCCACCAGCCATGGAGCCCGTGACGATTTACCGCATGGCTACTCGGCTCTCTTCTGTCAACAGCCCCTACTTCCCCGCTGCCCTTCTTCACGCCGTGTCGTCCCTGTTAAGGCAAAAGACCGCCCTACTCGAGCTCCTCTCGTGCGACGCCCCGCTCTTCATCGAGCAGTATGGCGGCTCGCTGCACCCGGACGAGCTCGCCTTCTTCGACATGCTCCAAGATGACTATGAGGTCTGCTCGCACCTCAGCCGCCTGCGCGCCTCCGCCTCCTGGAAAGCCGGTTCCCCTCGGCCCTCACGTGTACCTCATCTACTTTCCTAGCTAGTGCGCCACAAAGAGCACTTCTCCCACCCGGGAACCTCCTGCGAGCGGCCAGCACTCACGAAGTCCATGTCACCGTCGTCGCCGCAATCTACATCCCCTCCAGCGTTGCCAAACTCATATGTGGTGTTTAGAATACAGAGCAAGCCGCCGTGCGGGGCGACCTCCGTGCATTTTCCCGGCTCAAATGGGAGGCATACGATGGTTAGGTTGTAGCCTCGCCGAACCCGTGGAGCTCGACACCGTCGCCCGGCGGCGGCAGAAAGAATAGGCGGACATGATGTTGTGTTTTGATTTTCGGTTTGAGATTTTTTTCGCCCTAGGCCGAGATGGCCGAAATTCAGTCATTTTCAAAAAAAATCGGCTGAAATTTGACCAAATTTTGACTACAATTTGACTTAAAGTTGACCAAAATTTACCAAATTTGACCAATTTCGGCCTAAAGATACTTTCCGCCCCAGGCCGAGATTCGGCCGAAATCCGTTTTTTCGGCCGAAAATCAAAACACAGACATGATGTTCCGCGGGGCGAAGCCATACACGAGTAGTCCGACATAGTCGCAGCTCTCCGCGTCAAGTCCCCGCGCATGTACAACATCATGCTCTGTAATCCCTTTTCAACAAAGACGCCACCCAACTTGGCATCCGGCGTGCAGACCAGTACACCAACCGGGAGCATGCCTGCGAGGTGCGGAGGTGTAGCTAGACGAGAGGTGGGGAAAGAACATGTCGACAGCCACGACAGGCAGGCGATGAAGGTTGAGCATATGTGGAGGAGCATGGTAGGGTGGAACCTGTCATGTGGAACTAAAGTGGGAGAGACAGACACCCACTAGCCACCTTATGCAACAAGTGCATGTCAGTCGGTGGAACCTGTCTCATGTAAGCGTACGTGTAAGGTCGGTATGGGCCGCTTCATCCCACAATGCCGCCGAATCAAGATAAGACTAGTAACGGTAAGCAAATTGACCAAATCATCGCCCAAACCTACTTGTGTTCTACTCATGCATAGAATATACGAATAGACCTAGCTCATGATGCCACTGTTGGGGAACGTAGTAATAATTAAAATTTTCCTACTTGTCACCAAGATCAATCTAGGAGATGCTAGAAACGAGTGAGAGGGAGTGCATCTTCATACCCTTGAAGATCGCTAAGCAGAAGCGTTACAAGAACGCGGTTGATGGAGTCGTACTTGCGGCGACTCAAATCACGGAAGATCTGATCCAAACGTCGAAAGGATGGCGCCTCCGCGTTCAACACACGTACAGCCCGGGGACGTCTCCTCCTTGATCCAGCAAGGGGAGAGGAGAAGTTGAAGGAGAGCTCCAGCAGCACGACGGCGTGGTGGTGGTGGAGCTCGTGGTTCATCGACAGGGCTTCGCTAAGCACTACGGAGGATGAGGAGTTGGGGGAGGGGAGGGCTGCGCCAGAGGAAGGGGTGCGGCTTCCCTCTCTCTCCCTCACTATATATAGGGGGAAGGGGAAGGAGGCCGGCCCCCTAGATGCATCTAGATGGGGGGACGACGGCCGGGGGGACTTGCCCCCCAAGCAGGTGGGAGGCGCCCCCACCCCCTAGGGTTTCCAACCCTAGGTGCCTTGGGTCCTTGGGGGCGCACCCACTAAGAGGCTAGTCCCCACCCATATTCAGCCCACTTGGTCTCCCAGGGTAGGTGGCCCCATCCGGTGGACCCCCGGACACCTTCCGGTGGTCCCGGTACAATACCGATAACCCTTGAAACCTTCCGGTGACTCAAACTGCACTTCCCATATATATATTTCTTCACCTCCGGACCATTCAGGAACTCCTCGTGACGTCCAGGATCTCATCCAGGACTCCGAACAACCTTCGGTAACCACATACAATTTCCCATTGCAACTCTAGCGTCACCGAACCTTAAGTGTGTAGAGCCTACGGGTTCGGGAACCGTGCAGACATGACGAAGACACCTCTCAGGCCAATAACCAATAGCGGGATATGGATACCCATATTGTCTCCCACATGTTCCACGATGATCTCATCGGATGAACCACGATGTCAGGGATTCAATCAATCCCGTATACAATTCCCTTTGTCCATCAGTATATTACTTGCCCGAGATTCGATCGTCAGTATCCCCATACCTTGTTTAATCTCGTTACGGTAAGTCTCTTTACTCGTTCTGTAATACATGATCTTTTCCCTTGAAGAGGAAAGGGTGATGCAGCAAAGTAGCGTAAGTATTTTCCTTAGTTTTTTGAGAACCAAGATATCAATTCAATAGGAGACTACACGCAAATCCCTCGTACCTGCACAAACAATCAAGAACCTTGCAACCAACGCGATAAAGGGGTTGTCAGTCCCTTCACGGCCACTTGCAAAAGTGAGATTTGATAAAGATAATAAGATAAATATTTTTGGTATTTTTTTGTACAGATTGCAAAATAAACGGCGATAGAATTTGGCAAGTTGACGGGAAAATAATATGATGGAGAATAGACTCGGGGGCCATAGGTTTCACTAGTGGCTTCTCTCAAGATAGCATAATCTATGGTGGGTGAACAAATTACTGTCTAGCAATTGATAGAAAAGCGCATAGTTATGAGAATATCTACGCATGATCATGTATATAGGCATCACGTCCGTGACAAGTAGACCGAAATGATTCTGCATCTACTACTATTACTCCACACATCGACCGCTATCCAGCATGCATCTAGAGTATTAAGTTCATAAGAACAGAGTAACGCATGGCAAGATGACATGATGTAGAGGTATAAACTCAAGCAATATGATATAAACCCCACCTTTTTATCCTCGATGGCAATAATACAATGCGTGCCTTGTTGCCCCTGCTGTCACTGGGAAAGGACACCGCAAGATTGAACCCAAAGCTAAGCACTTCTCCCATTGCAAGAAAGATCAATCTAGTAGGCCAAACCAAACTGATAATTCGAAGAGACTTGCAAAGATATTTAAATCATGCATATAAGAATTCAGAGAACAATCAAATATTGTTCATAGATAATCTTGATCATAAACCCACAATTCATCGGATCTCGACAAACACACCACAAAAAGAATTACATCGAATAGATCTCCAAGAGAATCGAGGAGAACTTTGTATTGAGATCCAAAGAGAGAGAAGAAGTCATCTAGCTAATAACTATGGACCCGAAGGTCTGTGGTAAACTACTCACACATCATCGGAGAGGCTATGGTGTTGATGTAGAAGCCCTCCGTGATTGATTCCCCCTCCAGCGGTGCGCCGGAAAAAGCCCTAAGATAGGATCTAACCGGCATAGAAGGTTGCGGCGGTGGAAATAGGGTTTCGTGGTGCTCCTGGATGTTTTCAGGGTATATGAGTATATATAGGCGAAAGAAGTAGGTCGGTGGAGCCACGAGGGGCCCACGAGGGTGGGGGCGTGCCCTCCTGCATCATCATCCAAGCCTCTCCGATGAAGTGTGAGTAGTTTACTTCAGACCTACAGGTCCATAGTTAGTAGCTAGATGGCTTCTTCTCTCTTTTTGGATCTCAATACAGTGTCCCCCTCTCTCGTGGAGATCTATTCGATGTAATATTCTTTTTGCGGTGTGTTTGTTGGGACCGATGAATTGTGGGTTTATGATCAAGTCTATCTATGAATAATATTTGAATCTTCTCTGAATTCTTTTATGTATGATTGGTTATCTTTGCAAGTGTCTTCGAATTATCAGTTTGGTTTGGCCTACTAGATTGGTTGTTCTTGCCATGGGAGAAGTGCTTAGCTTTGGGCTCGATCTTGCGGTGTCCTTTCCCAGTGATAGAAGGGGCAGCAAGGCACGTATTCTATCGTTGCCATCGAGGATAACAAGATGGTTTTTTTAATAATATTGCATGAAACTATCCCTCTACATCATGTCATCTTGCTTAAGGTGTTACTCTGTTTTTAACTTAATACTCTAGATGCATGCTGGATAGCGGTCGATGAGTGGAGTAATAGTAGTAGATGCAGGCAGGAGTCGGTCTACTTGTCTTGGACGTGATGTCTATATACATGATCATACCTAGATATTCTCATAACTATGCTCAATTCTGTCAATTGCTCAACAGTAATTTGTTCACCCACTGTAGAATACTTATGCTCTTGAGAGAAGCGACTAGTGAAACCTATGGCCCCCGGGTCTCTTTCTCATTATATCAATCTCCATCACTTTATTATTGCTTTGCTTTTACTTTTTACTTTGCATCTCTATACCAAAAATACTAAAAATATTATTTATCATCTCTATCAGATCTCACTTTCTTAAGTGACCATGAAGGGATTGACAACCCCTAAGCGCGTTGGTTGCGTTGAGCTATTGTTTTTGTGTAGGTACGAGGGACTTGTGCGTAGCCTCCTACTGGATTGATACCTTGGTTCTCAAAAACTAAGGGAAATACTTACGCTACTTTGCTGCATCTTCCTCTCCTCTTCGGGGAAATCCAACATAGTGCTCAAGAGGTAGCAAGAAGAATTTTTGGCGCTGTTGCCGGGAGTCTGCGCAAAAGTTAACATACCAAGTACCCATCACAATCCCTATCTCCCGCATTACATTATTTGCCATTTGCCTCTCGTTTTCCTCTCCCCCGAATTCACCCTTGCCGTTTTATTCGCCCTCTCTCTCTCTCTCTCTATCCTTCCTCTCTATTTGTCTCTTTTTGCCCGTTTGCCTTTTGTTCGCTTGTGTGTTAGTTTGCTTGTTTGTCGCGATGTCTCTACCTAGATTTGGTGATCTTCACCTTAAAAGGTTAGAGGAGATCGAAAACAACGTCAGGAAGTTTATGGTTTTGCAATTTGAGCATAATAATTTCTTTAGAAATGAGCTTAAGGAACAAAAAAGTTTCATGAATTATATGAATAAAGAGCTCGATGATATGTCTAAAGAATTTGATGGTATAAGATCCCAAATTGCTCGTCTTGAAAAATTAGCTCCTGAAATCTTGGATATGCAAGCTACCTTAGTCAATAAGATGGCCGCTAAACCGGATTCTAATGAAAATAATGATGAAGATCTAAAAGTTATTGATGTGTCCCCTATTAAATCTTTGTTTTGCAATATGAATCTTGATAATGATAGGACTGAATATGATCCACCTTTACCTAGAAGGCGTTCCAATAATTCCGAATCTTTTGATCTTGATGCTAAATTTGATAAAAGTGGGATTGAAGAAATTAAAACCCTAGATGTTGCTAAACCCATTATATTGGATTTCAAGGAATTTAACTATGAAAATTTCTCTTTAATTGATTGGATTTCCTTGTTACAATCCGTGCTAAAATCTCCTCATGCTTATAGTCAAAATAAAGCGTTTACTAAACATATCGTTGATGCCTTGATGAAACCTTATGAAGAAAAACATGAGTTGGAAGTTTCTATCCCTAGGAAACTTTATGATGAGTGGGAACCTACTATTAAAATTAAAATTAAAAATCATGAGTTTTATGCTTTGTGTGATTTGGGTGCTAGTGTCTCTACTATTCCCAAAACTTTGTGTGATTTGCTAGATTTCCGTAATTTTGATGATTGCTCTCTAAACTTGCATCTTGCGGATTCCACTATTAAGAAACCTATGGGGAAGAATTTATGATGTTCTTATTGTTGCAAATAGGAATTATGTGCCCGTAGATTTTATTGTTCTTGATATAGATTGCAATCCTTCTCGCCCTATTATTCTCGGTAGACCTTTCCTTATAACAGTTGGTGCAATTATTGATATGAAGGAAGGGAATATTAGATTCCAATTTCCATTAAAAAAGGGCACGGAACACTTCCCTAGAAATAAAATAAAATAACCATATGAATCTATCATGAGAGCCACTTATGGATTTCCTACCAAAGATGGCAATACCTAGATCTATTCTTGCTTGTTATGCCTAGCTAGGGGCGTTAAACGATAGCGCTTGTTGGGAGGCAACCCAATTTTATTTTTATTCCTTGCTTTTTGCTCCTGTTTAGTAATAAATAAATTATTTAGCCTATGTTTTGGTTGTGTTTTTTGTGTTTAATTAGTGTTTGTGCCAAGCAGAACCGTTGGGAAGACTTGGGGAAAGTCTTGTTGAACTTGCTGTAAAAAACAGAAACTTTAGCGCTCACGAGAACTGCTGTCATTTTTATTTGGAGAGTGCTATTTAGTTAATTTCTTTTTTCATATGATTAATAGATAAATTCCTCACTTCCAGCAATTTATTTTAGAATTTTTGGGGTTCCAGATCTTGCGCTAGCTACAGATTACTACAGACTGTTCTGTTTTTGACAGATTCTGTTTTTCGTGTGTTGTTTGCTTATTTTGATGAATCTATGGCTAGTAAAATAGTTTATAATCCATAGAGAAGTTGGAGTACAGTAGGTTTAACACCAATATAAATAAATAATAAGTTCATTACAGTACCTTGAAGTGGTCTTTTGTTTTCTTTCGCTAACGGAACTCACGAGTTTTCTACTTTAAGTTTTGTTTTGTGAAGTTTTCAAGTTTTGGGTAAAGATTTGATGGACTATGGAACAAGGAGTGGCAAGAGCCTAAGATTGGGGATGCCCATAGCACCCCCAAGATAATCTAAGGACACCTAAAAGCCAAAGCTTGGGGATGCCCCGGAAGGCATCCCCTCTTTCATCTACTTCTATCGGTAACTTGGAGCTATATTTTTATTCACCACATGATATGTGTTTTGCTTGGAGCGTCTTTTATGATTTGAGTCTTTGCTTGTTAGTTTACCACAATCATCCTTGCTGTACACACCTTTTGAGAGAGCCATACATAATTTGGAATTTGATAGAATACTCTATGTGCTTCACTTATATCTTTTGAGCTTTATAGTTTTGCTCTAGTGCTTCACTTATATCTTTTAGAGCACGGTGGTGGATTTGTTTTATAGAAACTATTGATCTCTCATGCTTCACTTAGATTATTTTGAGAGTCTTAATAGCATGGTAATTTTGCTTAAAATCCTAATATGCTTGGTATGCAAGATTAATAATAAAACTTTCTTATGAGTGTGTTGAATACTAAGAAAAGTTTGATGCTTGATGATTGTTTTGAGATATGGAGGTAATAATATTAAAGTCATGCTAGTTGAGTAGTTATGAAATTGAGAAATACTTGTGTTGAGGTTTGCAAGTCCTGTAGCATGCATGTATGGTAAACGTTATGCAACAAATTTGAAACATGAGGTGTTATTTGATTGTCTTCCTTATGAGTGGCGGTCGGGGACGAGCGATGGTCTTTTCCTACCAATCTATCCCCCTAGGAGCATGCGCGTAGTGCCGAGGTTTTTGATGACTTGTAGATTTTTGCAATAAGTATGTGAGTTCTTTATGACTAATGTTGAGTCCATGGATTATACACACTCTCACCCTTCCATCCTTGCTAGCCTCTTCGGTACCGTGCATTGCCCTTTCTCACATTGAGAGTTGGCGCGGACTTCGCCGGTGCATCCAAACCCCGTGATATGATACGCTCTTTCACACATAAAACTCCTTATATCTTGCTCAAAACAGCCACCATACCTACCTATTATGGCATTTCCATAGCCATTCCGAGATATATTGCCATGCAACTTTCCATCATTCCGTTCATCATGACACATTCATCATTGTCATATTGCTTAGCATGATCATGTAGTTGACATAGTATTTGTGGCAAAGCCACCGTTCATAATTCTTTCATACATTTCACTCTTGGTTCATTGCATATCCCGGTACACTGCCGGAGGCATTCATATAGAGTCATCTTTGTTCTAGTATCGAGTTGTAATCATTGAGTTGTAAATAAATAGAAGTGTGATGATCATCATTATTAGAGCATTGTCCCAAGTGAGGAATATATAAAAAAAGAAAGGCCATAAAAAGAGAGAAGGCCCAAAAAAAGAAAGGCCATAAAAAAAGAAAAGGCCCAAAAAAGATGAGAGAAAAAGAGAGAAGGGACAATGTTACTATCCTTTTACCACACTTGTGCTTCAAAGTAGCACCATGGTTTTCATAGTAGAGAGTCTCTCATGTTATCACTTTCATATACTAGTGGGAATTTTTCATTATAGAACTTGGCTTGTATATTCCAACAATGGGCCTCCTCAAGGGCCCTAGGTCTTCATGAGCAAGCAAGTTGGATGCACACCCACTAGTTTCTTTTGTCGAGCTTTCATACATTTATAGCTCTAGTGCATCCGTTGCATGGCAATCCCTACTCCTTGCATTAACATCAATCGGTGGGCATCTCCATAGCCCATTGATTAGCCTCGTTGATGTGAGACTTTCTCCTTTTTTGTCTTATCCACATAACCCCTCTCATTATATTCTATTCCACCCATAGTGCTATGTCCATGGCCCGCTCTCATATATTGCGTGAAAGTTTATAGGTTTGAGATTACTAAAGTATGGAACAATTGCTTCGCTTGTCATCGGGGTTGTGCATGATGAGAGCATTCTTGTGTGACAAAAATGAAACATGACTAAACTATATGATTTTGTAGGGATGAACTTTCTTTGGCCATGTTATTTTGAGAAGACATAATTACTTAGTTAGTATGCTTGAAGTATTATCATTTTTATGTCAATATGAACTTTTGTCTTGAATCTTTCGGATCTGAATATTCATACCACAATTAAGAATAATTACATTAAAATTATGCCAAGTAGCACTCCGCATCAAAAATTCTCTTTCTATCATTTACCTACTCGAGGACGAGCAGGAATTAAGCTTGGGGATGCTTGATACGTCTCCAATGTATCTCTAATTTTTTTGCTTCATGCTATATTATCTACTGTTTTGGACTATATTGGGCTTTATTTTCCACTTCTATATTATTTTTGGGACTAGCCTATTAACCGGAGGCCCAGCCCAGAATTGCTGTTTTTTTTGCCTATTTCAGTGTTTCAGAGAAACAAAATATAAAACGGAGTCCAAATGGAATGAAACCTTCGGAAACGTGATTTTCTCATCAGATAAGATCCAGGAGACTTGGACCCTCCGTCAAGAAAGTCACGAGGCGGCCACAAGGGTGGATGGCGCGCCCCCTGCCTCGTGGGCCCCTCGAAGCTCCACCGACGTACTTCTTCCTCCTATATATATATATCCACGTACCCCCAAACGATCGGGGACGGAGCCAAAAACCTAATTCCACCGCTGCAACTTTCTGTATCCACGAGATCCCATCTTGGGGCCTGTTCCGGAGCTCCGCCGGAGGGGGCATCGATCACGGAGGGCTTCTACATCATCATCCAAGCCTCTCCGATGAAGTGTGAGTAGTTTACTTCAGACCTACGGGTCCATAGTTAGTAGCTAGATGGCTTCTTCTCTCTTTTTGGATCTCAATACAATGTTCTCCCCCTCTCTCGTGGATATCTATTCGATGTAATCTTCTTTTTGCGGTGTGTTTGTTGAGACCGATGAATTGTGGGTTTATGATCAAGTCTATCTATGAATAATATTTGAATCTTCTCTGAATTCTTTTATGTATGATTGGTTATCTTTGCAAGTCTCTTCGAATTATCAGTTTGGTTTGGCCTACTAGATTGGTTGTTCTTGCCATGGGAGAAGTGCTTAGCTTTGGGTTCGATCTTGCGGTGTCCTTTCCCAGTGACAGAAGGGGCAGCAAGGCACGTATTGTATCGTTGCCATCGAGGATAACAAGATGGATTTTTTATCATATTGCATGAAACTATCCCTCTACATCATGTCATCTTGCTTAAGGTGTTACTCTGTTTTTAACTTAATACTCTAGATGCATGCTGGATAGCGGTCGATGAGTGGAGTAATAGTAGTAGATGCAGGCAGGAGTCGGTCTACTTGTCTCGGACGTGATGCCTATATACATGATCATACCTAGACATTCTCATAACTATGCTCAATTCTGTCAATTGCTCAACAGTAATTTGTTCACCCACCGTAGAATACTTATGCTCTTGAGAGAAGCCACTAGTGAAACCTATGGCCCCTGGATCTCTTTCTCATTATATCAATCTCCATCACTTTATTATTGCTTTGCTTTTACTTTTTACTTTGCATCTCTATGCCAAAAATACCAAAAATATTATTTATCATCTCTATCAGATCTCACTTTTGTAAGTGACCGTGAAGGGATTGACAACCCCTAAGCGCGTTGGTTGCGTTGAGCTATTGTTTTTGTGTAGGTACGAGGGACTTGTGCGTAGCCTCCTACTGGATTGATACCTTGGTTCTCAAAAACTGAGGGAAATACTTACGCTACTTTGCTGCATCATCCTCTCCTCTTCGGGGAAATCCAACGCAGTTCTCAAGAGGTAGCAACTATCATTATCAACTCTGCATCTTTTGGCTTCAACATTATGAATATGTGTATCACTACTATCGAGACTCATCAAAAATAGACCACTCTTTAAGGGTGCATGACCATAAAAGATATTACTCATATAAATAGAACAACCATTATTCTCAGATTTAAATGAATAATCATCTCACATTAAACAAGATCCATATATAATGTTCATGCTCAGCGCTGGCACCAAATAACAATTATTTTGGTCTAAAACTAATCCCGAAGGTAGATGTAGAGGTAGCGTGCTGACAACGATCACATCGACTTTGGAACCATTTCCCACGTGCATCGTCACCTCGTCCTTAGCTAGTGTTCGCTTAATCCATAGTCCCTGTTTCGAGTTGCAAATATTAGCAACAAAACCAGTATCAAATACCCAGGTGCTACTGCGAGCTCTGGTAAGGTACACATCAATAACATGTATATCACATATACCTTTGTTCACCTTGCCATCCTTCTTATCCGCCAAATACTTGGGGCAGTTCCGCTTCCAGTGACCAGTCTGTTTGCAGTAGAAGCACTCAGTCTCAGGCTTAGGTCCAGACTTGGGTTTCTTCTCTTGAGCAGCAACTTGTTTGCTGTTCTTCTTGAAGTTCCCCTTCTTCTTCCCTTTGCCCTTTTTCTTGAAACTAGCGGTCTTATTGACCATCAACACTTGATGCTCCTTTTTGATTTCTACCTCCGCAGCTTTTACATTGCGAAGAGCTCGGGAATTGTCTTATTCATCCCTTGCATGTTATAGTTCATCACGAAGCTTTCGTAGCTTGGTGGCAGTGATTGAAGAACTCTGTCAATGACACTATCAATAGGAAGATTAACTCCCAGTTGAGTCAAGTGATTATGATACCCAGACATTTTGAGTATATGCTCATTGACAGAACTATTCTCCTCCATCTTGTAGCCATATAACTTATTGGAGACTTCATATCTCTCAATCCGGGCATTTGCTTGAAATATTAACTTCAACTCCTGGAACATCTCATATGCTCCATGACGTTCAAAGCATCGTTGAAGTCCCGGTTCTAAGCCGTAAAGCATGGCACACTGAACTATCGAGTAGTCATCAGCTTTGCTCTGCCAGGTGTTCATAACATCTGGTGTTGCTCCTGCAGCAGGTTTGGCACTCAGCGGTGCTTCCAGGACGTAATTCTTCTATGCAGCAATGAGGATAATCCTCAAGTTACGGACTCAGTCCGTGTAATTGCTACCATCATCTTTCAACTTTGCTTTCTCAAGGAACACATTAAAATTCAATGGAACAACAACACGAGCCATCTATCTACAACAAACATAGACATGCAAAATACTATCAGGTACTAAGTTCATGATAATTTTAAGTTTAATTAATCATATTACTTAAGAACTCCCACTTAGATAGACATCTCTCTAATCATCTAAGTGATCACGTGATCCAAATCAACTAAACCATAACCGATCATCACGTGAAATGGAGTAGTTTTCAATGGTGAACATCATTATGTTGATCATATCTACTATATGATTCACGCTCGACCTTTCGGTCTCAGTGTTCCGAGGCCATATCTGCATATGCTAGGCTCGTCAAGTTTAACATGAGTATTCTGCATGTGCAAAACTTGCTTGCACCCGTTGTAGATGGACGTAGAGCTTATCACACCCGATCATCACATGGTGTCTGGGCACGACGAACTTTGGCAACGGTGCATACTCAGGGAGAACACTTTTATCTTGAAATTTAGTGAGAGATCATCTTATAATGCTACCGTCAATCAAAGAAAAATAAGATGCATAAAAGATAAACATCACATGCAATCAATATAAGTGATATGATATGGCCATCATCATCTTGTGCTTGTGATCTCCATCTCCGAAGCACCGTCATGATCACCATCGTCACCAGCGCGACACCTTGATCTCCATCGTAGCATCGTTGTCATCTCGCCAACTATTGCTTCTACGACTATCACTACCGCTTAGTGATAAAGTAAAGCAATTATAGGGCGATTGCATTACATACAATAAAGCGACAACCATATGGCTCCTGCCAGTTGCCGATAACTTGGTTACAAAACATGATCATCTCATACAATAAAATATAGCATCATGTCTTGACCATATCACATCACAACATGCCCTACAAAAACAAGTTAGATGCCCTCTACTTTGTTGTTGCAAGTTTTACATGGCTGCTACAGGCTGAGCAAGAACCGTTCTTACCTACGCATCAAAACCACAATGATAGTTCGTCAAGTTAGTGCTGTTTTAACCTTCTCAAGGACCGGGCGTAGTCATACTCGGTTCAACTAAAGTTGGAGAAACTAACACCCGCCAGCCACCTGTGTGCAAGGCACGTCGGTAGAACCAGTCTCGCGTAAGCGTACGCGTAATGTCGGTTCGGGCCGCTTCATCCAACAATACCGCCGAACCAAAGTATGACATGCTGGTAAGCAGTATGACTTGTATCGCCCACAACTCACTTGTGTTCTACTCATGCATATAACATCAACGCATAAAATCTGGCTCGGATGCCACTGTTGGGGAACGTAGTAATTTCAAAAAAATTCCCAAGCACACGCAAGATCATGGTGATGCATAGCAACGAGAGGGGAGAGTGTGTCCACGTACCCTTGTAGACCGAAAGCGGAAGCATTAGCACAACGCGGTTGATGTAGTCGTACGTCTTCACGATCCGACCGATCAAGTACCGAACGCACGACACCTCCGAGTTCTGCACACATTCAACTCAACGATGTCCCTCGAACTCTGATCTAGCCGAACTTTGAGGGAGAGTTCCGTCAGCACAACGGCATGGTGACGATGTTGATGTTCTACCGTCGCAGGGATTCGCCTAAGCACTGCTACGATATTATCGAGGTGGACTATGGTGGAGAGGGGCACCGCACACGGCTAAAAGATCCAAGGGATCAATTGTTGTGTCTCCAAGGGGTGCCTCCCTCCCCGTATATAAAGGAGTGGAGGAGGAGGAGGGGGCCGGCCACCCTAGGCGCGCCCCATGAGGAGTCCTACTCCTACCGGGAGTAGGACTCCCCCTTTCCATGTGGGAGTAGGAGAGGAGAGGGAAGGAGAGAGAGAGAGGAAAGGAAAGGGGGGCGCCACCCCCTCCTTGTCCAATTCGGACTGGGGGGGAGGGGCGCACGGCTGCCCTTTGGCCGCCCTCCTCTTCTCCGTTAGGGCCCAATAGGCCCATTAGTCTCCCCGCGGGGTTCCGGTAACCCCCCGGTACTCCGGTATATGCCCGAAACTCCCCGAAACCATTCTGGTGTCCGAACATAGTCGTCCAATATATCGATCTTTATGTCTCGACCATTTCAAGACTCCTCGTTATGTCCATGATCATATCCGGGACTCCGAACTATCTTCGGTACATCAAAAACCATAAACTCACAATATAACTGTCATCGAACTTTAAGCGTGCGGACCCTACGGGTTCGAGAACTATGTAGACATGACCGAGACACGTCTCCAGTCAATAACCAATAGCGGAACCTGGATGCTCATATTGGCTCCTACATATTCTACGAAGATCTTTATCGGTCAAACCGCATAACAACACACGTTGTTCCCTTTGTCATCGGTATGTTACTTGCCCGAGATTCGATCATCGGTATCTCAATACCTAGTTCAATCTCGTTACTGGCAAGTCTCTTTACTCATTCCGTAACATATCATCCCGCAACTAACTCATTAGTTGCAATGCTTGCAAGGCTTAAGTGATGTGTATTACCGAGTGGGCCCAGAGATACCTCTTCGACAATCGGAGTGACAAGTCCTAATCTCGAAATGCGCCAACCCAACAAGTACCTTCGGAGACACCTGTAGAGCACCTTTATAATCACCCAGTTATGTTGTGACATTTTGTAGCACACAAAGTGTTCCTCCGGTAAATGGGAGTTGCATAATCTCATAGTCATAGGAACATGTATAAGTCATGAAGAAAGCAATAGCAACAAACTAAATGATCAAGTGCTATGCTAACGGAATGGGTCAAGTCAATCACATCATTGTCCTAATGATTTGATCCCGTTAATCAAATGACAACTCTTTGTCTATGGTTAGGAAACATAACCATCTTTGATCAACGAGCTAGTCGAGTAGAGGCATACTAGTGACACTTTGTTTGTCTATGTATTCACACATGTATCATGTTTCTGGTTAATACAATTCTAGCATGAATAATAAACGTTTATCATGATATAAGGAAATAAATTATAACTTTATTATTGCCGCTAGGGCATATTTCCTTCAAAATCCCAGTCTCGATTCGTGCCAACCCAATAGACACTTTCAGAGATACCTGTAGTGCACCTTTATAGTCACCCAGTTACATTATGACGTTTGATACACCCAAAGCCTTCCTACGGTATCCGGGAGTTACACAATCTCATGGTCTAAGAAAATGATACTTGACATTAGAAAAGCTCTAGCAAACGAACTACACGATCTTGTGCTATGCTTAGGATTGGGTCTTGTCCATCACATCATTTCTCCTAATGATGTGATCCCGTTATCAACGACATCCAATGTCCATGGTCAGGAAACCACAACCATCTCAACGAGCTAGTCAACTAGAGGCTCACTAGGGACATGTTGTGGTCTATGTATTCACAAATTTATTTGATGTCTACTACACAACCTTCTTCTTGTAGACGTTGTTGGGCCTCCAAGTGCAAAGGTTTGTAGGATAATAGCAAATTTCCCTCAAGTGGATGACCTAAGGTTTATCAATCCGTGGGAGGCGTAGGATGAAGATGGTCTCTCTCAAACAACCCTGCAACCAAATAACAAAGAGTCTCTTGTGTCCCCAACACACCCAATACAACGGTAATTTTATAGGTGCACTAGTTTGGCGAAGAGATGGTGATACAAGTGCAATATGGATGGTAGATATAGGTTTTTGTAATCTGAAAATATAAAAACAGCAAGGTAACTAATGATAAAAGTGAGCGAAAACAGTATTACAATGCGTTGAAACAAGGCCTAGGGTTCATACTTTCACTAGTGCAAGTTCTCTCAACAAGGATAACATAATTAGATCATATAACTATCCCTCAACATGCAACAAAGAGTCACTCCAAAGTCACTAATAGCGGAGAACAAACGAAGAGATTATTGTAGGGTACGAAACCACCTCAAAGTTATTCTTTCCGATCAATCCATTGGGCTATTCCTATAAGTGTCAAAACAACCCTAGAGTTCATAGTAAAATAACACCTTAAGACACAAATCAACCAAAACCCTAATGTCACCTAGATACTCCAATGTCACCTCAAGTATCCGTAGGTATGATTATACGATATGCATCACACAATCTCAGATTGATCTATTCGACCAACACAAAGAACTTCAAAGAGTGCCCCAAAGTTTCTACCGGAGAGTCAAGATGAAAACGTGTGCCAACCCCTATGCATAGATTCCCAAGGTCACGGAACCCGCAAGTTGATCACCAAAACATACATCAAGTGAATCAATAGAATACCCCATTGTCACCACGGGTATCCCACGCAACACATACATCAAGTGTTCTCAAATTCTTAAAGACTCAATCTGATAAGATAACTTCAAAGGGAAAACTCAATCCATTACAAGAAGGTAGAGGGGGATAAACATCATAAGATCCAACTATAGTAGCAAAGCTCGCGGTACATCAAGATCGTGCCAAATCAAGAACATGAGAGAGAGAGAGATCAAACACATAGCTACTGGTACATACCCTCAGCCCCGAGGGTGAACTACTCCCTCCTCTTCATGGAGAGCGCCGGGATGATGAAGATGGCCACCGGTGATGATTTCCCCCTCCGGCAGGGTGCCGGAATAGGGTCCAGATTGGTTTTTGGTGGCTATAGAGGCTTGCGGCGGCGGAACTCCCGATCTAGGTTTCTTTTTTGGGGTTTCCGTATTTACAGGAATTTCTGGCGTCGGTCTCACGTTAGAGGGGTCTCCGAGTCATCCACGAGGCAGGGGGCGCACCGAGGGGGTAGGGCGTGCCCTCCACCCTCGTGGATGGCTCGGGACTCTTCTGACCCAACTATTTTACTCCGGGGGCTTATTTTGGTCCATAAAAAATAATCAAAAATTGGCACGTCAATTGGACTCCATTTGGTATTCCTTTTCTATAAAACTCAAAAACAAGGAAAAAACAGAAATTCGCACTGGGTCCTAGGTTAATAGGTTAGTCCCGAAAATCATATAAAATAGCATATAAATGCATATAAAACAACCAAGATGGATAATATAATTGCATGAACAATAAAAAGTTATAGATACATTGGAGACGTATCAAGCATCCCCAAGCTTAATTCCCGCTCGTCCTCGAGTAGGTAAATGATAAAAACAGAATTTTTGATGTGGAATGCTGCCTAACATATTTATCAATATAATCTTCTCTATTGTGGCAAGAATATTCAGATCCATAAGATTCAAAACAAAATTTTAATATTGACATAAAAACATTAATACTTCAAGCACACGAACAAAGCAATCATGTCTTCTCAAAATAACATGGCCAAAGAAAGCTATCACTACAAAATCATATAGTCTGGCTATGCTCTATCTTCATCACACAAAATATTTAAATCATGCACAACCCCGGTTTCAGCCAAGCAATTGTTTCATACTTTAGTATTCTCAAACTTTTTCAACTTTCACACAATACATGAGCGTGAGCCATGGACATAGCACTATAGGTGGAATAGATTGGTGGTTGTGGAGAAGACAAAAGGAGAAGATAGTCTCACATCAACTAGGCATATCAACGGGCTATGGAGATGCCCATCAATAGATATCAATGTGAGTGAGTAGGGATTGCCATGCAACGGATGCACTAGAGAGATAAGTGTATGAAAGCTCAAAAAGAAACTAAGTGGGTGTGCATCCAACTTGCTTGCTCATGAAGACCTAGGGCATTTGAGGAAGCCCATCGTTGGAATATACAAGCCAAGTTCTATGATGGAAAATTCCCACTAGTATATGAAAGTGACAACACATGAGACTCTCTATTATGAAGATCATGGTGGTACTTTGAAGCACAAGTGTGGTAAAAGGATAGTAGCATTGCCCCTTCTCTCTTTTTCTCTCATTTTTTGTTTTTTTGGCCCTCTCTTTTTTGGGCCTCTTTTTTTATTTTTTATTTTTTTCGTCTGGAGTCTCATCCCGACTTGTGGGGGAATCATAGTCTCTATCATCCTTTCCTCACTGGGACAATGCTATAATAATGATGATCATCACACTTTTATTTACTTACAACTCAGGAATTACAACTCGATACTTAGAACAAAATATGATTCTATGTGAATGCCTCCGGTGGTGTACCGGGATGTGCAATGAATCAAGAGTGACATCTATGATACTTAGAGTCATCTAGATCGGTGTCAAAAGCTTGCATCGACGTACAATACTCTGCACGGAGCTACTCTAGCTAATTGCTCCCACTTTCAATATGTATCTAGATCGAGACTTAGAGTCATCTAGATCGGTGTCAAAAGCTTGCATCGACGTAACTCTTTACGACGAACTCTTTTATCACCTCCATAACCGAAAAAATATTTCCTTAGTCCTCTAAGGATAATTTTGAACGATGTCCAGTGATCTACTCCTATATCACTATTGTACTCCCTTGCCAAAATCATGCTAAGGTATACAATAGGTCTGGTACATAGCATAACATACTTTATAGAACCTATGACTGAGGCATAGGGAATGACGTTTTCTCTTTCCATTTTCTACCATGGTCGGGTTTTGAGTCTTAACTCAACTTCACACCTTGCAACGCAGGCAAGAACTCCTTCTTTGATTGTTCCATTTTGAACTACTTCAAAAACTTGTCAAGGTATGTACTCATTGAAAAATTTATCAAGTGTCTTGATCTATGTCTATAGATCTTGATGCCCAATATGTAAGCAGCTTCACCGAGGTCTTTCATTGAAAAAAATCTTATTCACGTATGCTTTTATGCTATCCAGAAATTCAGTATCATTTCCGATCAACAATATGTCATCCACATATAATATCAAAAATGCTACAGAGCTCCCACTCACTTTCTTGTAAATACAGGCTTCTCCAAAAGTCTGTATAAAACTATATGCTTTGATCAACTCATCAAAGCGTATATTCCAACTCCGAGATGCTTGCACCAGTCCATAGATGGATCGCTGGAGCTTGCACACTTTGTTAGCACCTTTAAGATTGACAAAACCTTCTGGTTGCATCATATACAACTCTTCTTTAAGAAATCCATTAAGGAATGCAGTTTTGACATCCATTTGCTAAATTTCATAAAATGCGGCAATTGCTAACATGATTCGGACAGACTTTAAGCATAGATACGAGTGAGAAACTCTCATTGTAGTCAACACCTTGAACTTGTCGAAAACCTTTTGCGACAATTCGAGCTTTGTAGATAGTAACACTACTATCAACGTCTGTCTTCTCTTGAAGATACATTTAATCTCAATGGCTCGCCGATCATCGGGCAAGTCAATCAAAGTCCATACTTTGTTCTCATACATGGATCCCATCTCAGATTTCATGGCCTCAAGCCATTTCGCGGAATCTGGGCTCATCATCGCTTCCTCATAGTTCGTAGGTTTGTCATGGTCTAGTAACATGACTTCCAGAAAGGATTACCGTACCACTCTGGTGCGGACCATACTCTGGTTGACCTACGAGGTTCGGTAGTAACTTGATCTGAAGTTTCATGATCATCATCATCATTAGCTTCCTCACTAATTGGTGTAGGAATCACTGGAACTGATTTCTGTGATGAACTACTTTCCAATTCGGGAGAAGGTACAACTACCTCATCAAGTTCTACTTTCCTCCCAGTCACTTCTTTCGAGAGAAACTCCTTCTCTAGAAAGGATCCACTCTTAGCAACAAAGATCTTGCCTCCGGATCTGTGATAGAAGGTGTACCCAACAGTTTCTTTTGGGTATCCTATGAAGACGCACTTCTCTGATTTGGGTTTGAGCTTATCAGGCTGAAACCTTTTCACATAAGCATCGCAACCCCAAACTTTAAGAAACGATAGCTTAGGTTTCTTGCTAAACCACAGTTCATACGGTGTCATCTCAACGGATTTTTAGACGGTGCCCTATTTAACGTGAATGCAACTATCTCTAATGCATAACCCCAAAACGATAGTGGTAAGTCGGTAAGAGACATCATAGATCGCACCATATCTAATAAAGTACGGTTACGATGTTCGGACACACCATTACGCTGTGGTGTTCCAGGTGGCGTGAGTTGCGAAACTATTCGACATTGTTTCAACTGAAGGCAAAACTCGTAACTCAAATATTTCGTCTCCGTGATCAGATCATAGAAACTTTATTTTCTTGTTACGATGATTCTCCACTTCACTCTGAAATTCTTTAAACTTTTCAAACGTTTCAGACTTGTGTTTCACTAACTAGATATACTAATATCTGCTCAAATCATCTGTGAAGGTCAGAAAATAACGATACCCGCCACGAGCCTCAACACTCATTGGACCGCATACATCAGTATGTATTATTTCCAATAAGTCTGTTACTCGCTCCATTGTTCCGGAGAACGGAGTCTTAGTCATCTTGCCCATGAGGCATGGTTTGCGGGCATCAAGTGATTCATAATCAAGTGATTTCAAAAGCCCATCAGCATGGAGTTTCTTCATGCGCTTTACACCAATATGACCTAAACGACAATGCCACTTGTATTTTGCACTATCATTATCAACTTTGCATCTTTTGGCATCAATATCATGAATATGTGTATCACTACGATCGAGATTCAATAAACCATTCACCTTGGGTGTATGACCACAGAAGGTTTTATTCATGTAAACAAAATAGCAATTATTCTTTGACTTAAATGAATAATCGTATTGCAATAAACATGATCCAATCATATTATGCTCAACGCAAACACCAAATAACATTTATTTTAGGTTCAACACTAATCCCGAAGGCAAAGGGAGTGTGCGATGGTGATCTTATCAACCTTTGGAATCATTTCCAACACACATTGTCACCTCGCCCTTAGCTAGTCTTTGTTCATTTTGTAACTCCTGTTTCGAGTTACTAATCATAGCAACTGAACCAGTATCAAATACCCAGTGGCTAATATGAATACTAGTAAAGTACACATCAATAACATGTATATCATATATACTTCTTTTCACTTTGCCATCCTTCTTATCCGCCAAGTATTTGGGCAGTTCCGCTTCTAGCGACCATTTCCTTTGCAGTAGAAGCACTTAGTTTCAGGCTTGGGTCTAGCTTTGGGCTTCTTCATGGGAGTGATAACTTGCTTGCCATTCTTATTGAAGTTCCCTTTCTTTCCCTTGCCCTTTTACTTGAAACTAGTGGTCTTGTCAACCATCAACATTTGATGCTTTTCTTGATTTCTACCTTCGTTGATTTCAACATCATGTAGAGCTCGGGAATCATTTTCGTCATCCCTTGCATATTATAGTTCATCATGAAGGTCCAGTAACTTGGTGATAGTGACTAGAGAACTCTGTCAATCACTATCTTATTGGGAAGATTAACTCCCACTTGATTCAAGCAATTGTAGTACTCACACATTCTGAGCACATGCTCACTGGTTGAGCTATTCTCCTCCATCTTGTAGGCAAAGTACTTGTCAGAGGTCTCATACCTCTCGACTCGGGCATGAGTCTGAAATACCAATTTCAGCTCTTGGAACATCTTACATACTCCATGGCGTTCAAAATGTTTTTGAAGTCCCGGTTCTAAGACGTAAACCATGGTGCACTAAACTATCAAGTAGTCATCATACCGAGGTTGCCAAACGTTCATAACGTTTGCATCTGCTCCTGTAATAGGTCCGTCGCCTAGCGGTGCATCAAGGACATAATTTTTCTGTACATCAATGAGGATAATCCCCAGATCAAAGAGCTAGTCCGCATCTTTTCTACTAACATCTTTCAACATAGTTTTCTCTAGGAACATATCATAAATAAAACAGGGAAGCTATACGTGAGCAATTTATCTACAACATAGATATGCAAATACTATCAGGCCTAAGTTCATGATAAATTTAAGTTCAATTAATCATATTACTTAAGAACTCCCACTTAGATAGACATCCCTCTAATCATTTAAGTGATCACGTGATCCATATCAACTAAACCATGTCCGATCATCACGTGAGATAGAGTAGTTTTCAATGGTGAATATCTCTATGTTGATCATATATACTATATGATTCACGCTCGACCTTAGAGTCATGTTTCACCCCAAAGACACACAAGTTGATCTTTTAGCCGTGTGCGGTGCCCCCCTCCACAGTTACACACCTCGGTCATATCGTCGTAGTGCTTAGGCGAAGCCCTGCACCGGTAACTTCATCATCACCGTCGCCATGCCGTCGTGCTGACGGAACTCTCCCTCGGCCTCAACTGGATCAAGATCTTGAGGGACGTCATCGAGATGAACGTGTGCTGAACGCGGAGGTGCTGTACGTTTGGTGCTTGGATCGGTTGGATCACGAAGACATTTGACTACATCAACCACGTTACTAAACGCTTCCGCTTTCGGTCTACGAGGGTACGTGGACACACTCTCCCCGCTCGTTGCTATGCATCTCCTACATAGATCTTGCGTGATCATAGGCAAAATTTTGAAATACTGCGTTCCCTAACAGTGGCATCCGAGCCAGGTCTATGCGTAGATGTTATATGCATGAGTAGAACACAATGAGTTGTGGGCGATAATAGTCATACTGCTTACCATCAACGTCTTACTTTGATTCGGCGGTATTGTTCGATGAAGCGGCCCGGACCGACATTACATGTCCGCGTTCATGAGACTGGTTCTACCGATGTGCTTCACACACATGTGGCTAGAGGGTGTCTGTTTCTCCAACTTTAGTTGAATCGGGTTTGACTACGCCCGGTCCTTGTTGAAGGTTAAAATAGCACACTTGACGAGAAATCGTTGTGGTTTTGATGCGTAGGTAAGAACGGTTCTTGCTAGAATCCCGTAGCAGACACGTAAAACTTGCAACAACAAAGTAGAGGACGTCTAACTTGTTTTTGCAGGGCTTGTTGTGATGTGATATGGTCAAGACGTGATGATATATAAATTATTGTATGAGATGATCATGTTTTGTAACAGTTATCGGCAACTGGCAGGAGCCATATGGTTGTCGCTTTATTGTATGAAATGCAATCGCCATGTAATTGATTTACTTTATCACTAAGCGGTAGCGATAGTCGTAGAAGCAATAGTTGGCGAGATGACAACGATGCTTCAATGGAGATCAAGGTGTCAAGCCAGTGACGATGGTGATCATGACGGTGCTTTGGAGATGGAGATCAAAGGCACAAGATGGTGATGGCCATATCATCTCACTTATTTGATTGCATGTGATGTTTATCTTTTATGCATCTTATTTTGCTTAGTACGGCGGTAGCATTATAAGATGATCCCTCACTAAATTTCAAGGTACAAATGTTCTCCCTGAGTATGCACTGTTGCTATAGTTCGTTGTGCCGAGACACCACGTGATGATCGGGTGTGATAAGCTCTACGTTCACATATAACGGGTGCAAGCTAGTTTTGCACACCCAGAATACTCGGGTTAAACTTGACGAGCCTAGCATATGCAGATATGGCCTCAGAACACTGAGACCGAAAGGTTGAGTGTGAATCATATAGTGGATATGATCAACATAGTGCTGTCCACCATTGAAAGCTACTCCATCTCACGTGATGATCGGACATGGTTTAGTTGATATGGATCACGAGATCATTTAGATGACTAGAGGGATGTCTATCTAAGTGGGAGTTCTTAAAGTAATATGATTAATTGAACTTTAATTTATCATGAACTTAGTACCTGATAGTATTTTGCATGTCTATACTGTTGTAGATAAATGGCCCGTGCTACTGTTCCTTTGAACTTTAATGTGTTCCTAGAGAAAGCTAAGTTGAAAGATGATGGTAGCAACTACACGGATTGGGTCCGTAACTTGAGGATTATCCTCATTGCTGCATAGAAGAATTACATCCTGGAAGCACCACTACGTGCAAAACCCGCAGCAGGAGCAACTCCAGATGTTATGAACGTCTGGCAGAGCAAAGCTGATGACTACTCGATAGTTCAGTGCCATGCTTTACGGCTTAGAATCAGGACTTCAATGATGTTTTGAATGTCGTGGAGCATATGAGATGTTCCAGGAGTTGAAGTTAATATTTCAAGCAAATGCCCGAATTGAGAGATATGAAGTCTCCAATAAGTTCTATAGCTGCAAGATGGAGGAGAATAGTTCTGTCAGTGAACATATACTCAGAATGTCTGGCTACCACAACCACTTGACTCAACTGGGAGTTAATCTTCCTGATTATAGTGTCATTGAAAGAGTTCTTCAATCACTCCCACCAAACAACAGCTTCGTGATGAACTATAATATGCAAGAGATGGATAAGACAATTCCCGAGCTCTTCGCAATGCTAAAAGCTGCGGAGGTAGAAATCAAGAAGGAGCATCAAGTGTTGATGGTTAACAAGACCACTAGTTTCAAGAAGAAGGGCAAAAGGTAACTTCAAGAAGAACGAAAAGCAAGTTGCCGCTCAAGTGAAGAAGCCCAAGTCTGGACCTAAGCCCGAGACTGAGTGCTTCTACTGCAAAGGGACTGGTCACTGGAAGCGGAACTACCCCAAGTATTTGGTGGATAAGAAGGATGGCAAAGTGAAAGGTATATTTGATATACATGTTATTGATGTGTATCTTACTAATGCTCATAGTAGTTCCTGGGTATTTGATACTGGTTCTGTTGCTCATATTTGCAACTGAAACAGGGGCTATGGATTAAGCGAAGATTGGCTAAGGACGAGGTGATGATGCACGTGGGAAATGGTTCCAAAGTCGATGTGATCGCGGTCGGCACGCTACCTCTACATCTACCTTCAGGATTTGTATTAGACCTGAATAATTATTATTTGGTGCCAGCGTTAAGCATGAACATTATATCTGGATCTTGTTTGATGCAAGATGGTTATTCATTTAAATTAGAGAATAGTGATTGTTTTATTCATATGATTAATATCTTTTATGGTCATGCACCCTTGATGAGTGGTCTATTTTTGTTGAATCTCAATAGTAGTGATACACATATTCATAGTGTTGAAGCCAAAAGATAGAAGTTTAATAATGATAGGGAAACTTATTTGTGTACCTGCCGTTTAGGTCATATTGGTGTAAAGCACATTAAGAAACTCCATGCTGATGGGCTTTTGGAATCACTTGATTATGAACCACTTGATGCTTGCGAACCATGCCTCATGGACAAGATGACTAAAGCTCCATTCTCCGGAACAATGGAGCGAGCAACAGACTTGTTGGAAATAATACATACTGATGTATGCGGTCCGATGAGTGTTGATGCTCGTGGCGGGTATCGTTATTTTCTGACCTTCACAGATGATTTGAGAAGATATGGCTGTTCTACTTGATGAAACATAAGTCTGAAACGTTTGAAAAGTTCAAAGAATTTTAGAGTGAAGTGGAAAATCATCGTAACAAGAAAATAAAGTTTCTACGATCTGATCATGGAGGTGAATATTTTAGTTATGAGTTTGGTCTTCATTTTGAAACAATGCGGAATAGTTTCGCAACTCATGCCACCTGGAACATGATAATCCCCAAGTGCAGGTTATAACCCACAAGTATAGGGGATTGCAACCGTTTTCGAGGGTAGAGTATTCAACCCAAATTTATTGATTCGACACAAGGGGAGCCAAAGAATATTCTCAAGTACTAGCAGCCGAGCTTTCAATTCAACCACACCTGGAAACTTAATATCTGTAGCAAGGTATTTGTAGCAAAGTAATATGATAGTAGTGGTAACGGTAGCAAAAGGTAACGGTAGCAAAAGTAATGTTTTTGGTATTTTGTAGTGATTGTAACAATAGCAACGGAAAAGTAAATAAATGAAGAACAATATGTGGAAAGCTCATAGGCAATGGATCGGTGATAGTGAATTATGCCGGATGCGGTTCATCATGTAACAGTCATAACCTAGGGTGACACAGAACTAGCTCCAATTCATCAATGTAATGTAGGCATGTATTCCGAATATAGTCATACATGCTTATGGAAAAGAACTTGCATGACATCTTTTGTCCTACCCTCCCGTGGCAGCGGGGTCCTAGCAGAAACTAAGGGATATTAAGGCCTCCTTTTAATAGAGTACCGGACCAAAGCATTAACACATAGCGAATACATGAACTCCTCAAACTACGGTCATCACCGGAAGTGGTCCCGATTATTGTCACTTCGGGGTTGCCGGATCATAACACATAGTAGGTGACTATAGACTTGCAAGATAGGATCAAGAACTCACATATATTCATGAAAACATAATAGGTTCAGATCTGAAATCATGGCACTCGGGCCCTAGTGACAAGCATTAAGCATAGCAAAGTCATAGCAACATCAATCTCAGAACATAGTGGATACTAGGGATCAAACCCTAATAAAACTAACTCGATTACATGATAAATCTCATCCAACCCATCACCGTCCAGCAAGCCTACGATGGAATTACTCACGCATGGCGGTGAGCATCATGAAATTGGTGATGGAGGATGGTTGATGATGACGATGGCGACGGATTCCCCTCTCCAGAGCCCCGAACGGACTCCAGATCAGCCCTCCCGAGAGAGTTTAGGGCTTGGCGGCGACTCCATATCGTAAAACGCGATGAATCTTTTTTCTTGATTTTTTCTCTCCGAACACGAATATATAGAGTTGGAGTTAAGGTCGGAGGGGGGCAGGCGCGCCCCCACCCTCGTGGCTAGGGTGTGGGCCCCTGGTCTTGATCTTTTGCCAGTATTTTTTATTATTTCCAAAAATAGTCTCCGTGAAGTTTCGGGTCATTCCGAGAACTTTTGTTTCTGCACATAAATAACGCCATGGCAATTCTGCTGAAAACAGCATCAGTCCGGGTTAGTTCCATTCAAATCATGCAAGTTAGAGTCCAAAACAAGGGCAAAAGTGTTTGGAAAAGTAGATACGATGGAGACGTATCAACTCCCCCAAGCTTAAACCTTTGCTTGTCCTCAAGCAATTCAGTTGACAAACTGAAAGTGATAAAGAAAAAACTTTTACAAACTCTGTTTGCCCTTGTTGTTGTAAATATGTAAAGCCAGCATTCAAGTTTTCAGCAAAGATTATAAACTAACCATATTCACAATAACGCTTAGGTCTCATGTTTACTCATATCAATGGCATAATCAACTAGCGAGCAATAATAATAAATCTCGGATGACAACACTTTCTCAAAACAATCATAATATGATATAACAGGATGGTATCTTGCTAGCCCTTTCTGAGGCCACAAAACATAAATGTAGAGCACCTTTAAAGATCAAGGACTGACTAGACATTGTAATTCATGGTAAAAGAGATCCAGTCAAGTCATACTCAATGTAAACTAACAATAATGAATGCAAATGACAGTGGTGCTCTCCAACTGGTGCTTTTTAATAAGAGGAGGATGACTCAGCATAAAAGTAAATAGATAGGCCATTCGCAGAGCGAAGCAGGGATTTGTAGAGGTGCCAGAGCTCGGTTTTGAAATAGAGATGAATAATATTTTGAGCGGTATACTTTCATTGTCAACATAACAACCAAGAGATGGCGATATCTTCCATGCTACACACATTATAGGCGGTTCCCAAACAGAATGGTAAAGTTTATACTCCCCTCCACCAACAAGCATCAATCCATGGCTTGCTCAAAACAACGAGTGCCTCCAACTAACAATAGTCCCGGGGGAGTTTTGTTTGCAATTATTTTGATTTGATTTGCATAAAGCATGGGACTGGGCATCCCGGTGACCAGCCATTTTCTCGTGAGTGAGGAGCAGAGTCCACTCCTCTTGAGAATAACCCACCTAACATGGAAGATACGGACATCCCTAGTTGATACATGAGCTATTCGAGCATACAAAACAGAATGTTTATTTGAAGGTTTAGAGTTTGGCACATACAAATTTACTTGGAATGGCAGGTAGATACCGTATATAGGTAGGTATGGTGGACTCATATGGAATAACTTTGGGGTTTATGGGATTGGATGCACAAGCAGTATTCCCGCTTAGTACAGGTGAAGGCTAGAAAAAGACTGGGAAGCGACCAGCTAGAGAGCGACAATAGTCATGAACATGCATTTCACTTGCACGTGCATCATATATTGTCATAATTGCCTTTCATTTGCACGACCAAATGATGTGAATAATAATAATAGTGCGCGTGCATTGGACTAAGCTGGAATCTGCAAGCATTCAATAAACAGGAGAAGACAAGGCAATATGGGCTCTTTTGTCAGATCAACAATAATGCATATTAGAGCCACTTTAACAGTTTAATTAAGCTCTTCTCCTATCGACCCCCAAAGAAAAGAAATAAAACTACTTACACGGGAAAGCTCCCAACAAGCAAAAGCAGAACAGGAAATATTTTTGGGTTTTCTTTTTAATTACTACTACAAGCATGGAAAGTAAAATAATTAAAAGCTACAACTAATTTTTTTGTTTTTTCTTAAGGTTTATTAAACATACAAGAAGAAAGCATAAAAAGGAAATAAACTAGCATGGATATTACAATAAAAAATTATGAGCACCGACATCTAGCAATGAGTGTGTGAACATGAATGTAACGTCGGTGAGAAATATGTACTCCTCCAAGCTTAGGCTTTTGGCCTAAGTTGGTCTAATGCCACAGATGGCCTGGCGGATATCCAAAGTTATAGTAGGGGTCGTACTGAGATGCAGCAGTCATTGCATCGTGGGCTGCAGCTTGGAGGCGAGCTATCTCATCTCTCCTCTTATACTCTTCCGCCTCCTTTCTGGTTCTAAAATATCTCCCTTTTGCCTGAAAGTCAAAGAAAGTAGAAGCAGGGAGAGCGACGTGATAGGTGCGCCGTCTGTTAAAGATTAGTCGGTACTGGAGGAACTGATCGTTCCTCTCAACAAACTGATGACGAACCATAGCCTCATAATCCAAATAAGCAGGGGGCAACTCAATATCATCTTCACGTATGGTCATACCAAGAAAATTAGCTATGCGGGTTGCATACATTCCACCAAAGAAATCTCCATTAAATCTATTAAGATGCAACCTACGTGCAATGGCTCCCAAATTATAAGATTTATCTCCTAACACAACACTCCTAAGAATACTAAGGTTAGGGACACACATGTGACATGCTTCATCTTTACCGTTAATGCATCTACCTATGAAGAGAGGAAAATAATGTATAGCAAGAAAGTGAATGCTCCCTATGGTGGCTTGTGCTATATCTCTAGATTCCCCCATAGTTATACTACCAAGAAAATCTCTAAATTCAGATTTGCGAGGTTCGCTAGCACTACCCCATTGTGGAAGTTTGCAAGTAGTGGTAAAGTCCTCTAAGTCCATAGTGTAAGAATTTTCATAAAGATCAAACAGGACAGTTTGAGAATTACGTGAAGATGAAAATTCAAACCTCCTCACAAAGGAACTAGTGAGATAGTGGTACTGACGGCATTTTTCTGCCTCGAAGCTCACAAGATCAGCATTACGCAAATATGCATTAAATTCTTCCTTAATTCCCGCTCGATCCATGAAGTCCTCTAAAGGCCATTCACAAGGCCGCACTCGAGCATCCCTTGGTGGCTCATCATCAGCATCACGCATTGCAAGCCTGGGTCCTTGTTTCCTTGAACAACCACCTTGGTACATTTTCCTAAACATATTTCTTCCTCTGGAAAATTTCTGAATTTTTTAGTAACTTCAAATAAAAGTGAACCGAACTCAACAAAATTGATATCAACTACTCCTACAAGTGCCTAGAGCCTATATCATGCATCAAAACTACTTGGAACCACATAAATTTGACATGCAAGCTCAAGAACATGGTCACATAGGCAGCACAAATTTGCAATGAATAAAGCACTAGAACAAAAACTAATTGGACCAATGGAGGAGTCACATACCAAGGAACAATCCCCCAAAGCAGTTTTGTGAGAGGTGCTTTGAGCAAGGAGATCGAAAATCACAGCAAAATGAGCTAGAACTCGTGCTGGAGCTGGATAATGGTGTTTGTGGGAGGAAGAAGGAGTGTGTGGGTGCAGGAGTTAGTGGAGGAGGACCACCATGGGCCCACGAGGCAGGGGGCGTGCCCAGGGGGTAGGGCGCGCCCTCCACCCTCGTGGCTAGGTGGATGCCCGCCTACTGTGTTCTCAGTGCCAAATATTCTCAAATATTCCATAAAAATCATATTTAAATTTCAGGGCATTTGGAGAACTTTTATTTTCAGGGTATTTTTATATTGCACAGGTAATTCAGATAACAGACAGAAAATGCTATTTTTATTTTATTTAATATAAATAACAGAAAGTAAAAGGAGGTACAGAGAGTTGTGTCTTCTAAATTCATCCATCTCATGATCATCAAAAGGAATCCATTAACAAGGTTGATCAAGTCTTGTTAACAAACTCATTCCGAATAACATGGAACCGGAGAATTTTCGAATAACACTAGGTTACCTCAACGGGGATATGCACATCCCCAACAATAAGAATATCATATTTCTTCTTGACAGTAGGAAGAGGAAATTCAAAACCTCCAAAAATAATCGATGGAATTTTTCCAATAGAAATGATACTGTGGACTTGAGGTTGTTTCCTCGGAAAGTGTACCGTATGCTCGTTACCATTAACATGAAAAGTGACATTGCCTTTGGTGCAATCAATAACAGCCCCTGCAGTATTCAAAAAGGGTCTTCCAAGAATAATAGACATACTATCGTCCTCGGGAATATTAAGAATAACAAAGTCCGTTAAAATAGTAATGTTTGCAACCACAACAGACACATCCTCACAAATACCGACAGGTATAGCAGTTGATTTATCAGCCATTTGCAAAGATATTTCAGTAGGTTTCAACTTATTCAAATCAAGCCTACGATATAAAGAGAGAGGCATAACACTAACACCGGCTCCAAGATCACATAAAGCAGTTTTAACATAGTTTCTTTTAATGGAGCATGGTATAGTGGGTACTCCTGGATCTCCAAGTTTCTTTGGTATTCCACCTTTAAAAGTATAATTAGCAAGCATGGTGGAAATTTCAGCTTCCGGTATCTTTCTTTTATTAGTAACAATTTCTTTCATGTACTTAGCATAAGGATTCATTTTGAGCATATCAGTTAATCGCATACGCAAAAAGATAGGTCTAATCATTTCAGCAAAGCGCTCAAAATCCTCATCATCCTTTTTCTTGGATGGTTTGCGAGGAAAAGGCATGGGTTTTTGAACCCATGGTTCGCTTTCTTTACCGTGTTTCCTAGCAACAAAGTCTTTCTTATCATAACGTTGATTCTTTGATTATGGGTTATCAAGATCAACAGCAGGTTCAATTTCTATATCATTATCATTGCTAGGTTGAGCATTAACATGAACATTATCATTAACATTATCACTAGTTTCAGGTTCATTACGAGATTGTGTTTCAACATCAGAAATAGAAATATCATTTGGATTCTCAGGTGTTTCAGCAATAGGTTCACTAGAAGCATGCAACACTAGTAGAAAAAGGGTCAAACGTGAAGCACATTAGTGCCGGTTTGAATTTGAGCCGGCACTAATGTGTGCATTAGTGCCGGTTCCAACGGCTAGCCGGCCGCTCTCATTAGTACCGGTTCATGGTGAACCTTTAGCACCGGTTCGTGCCACGAACCGGTACTAAAGTGAGTGGTGGCAGGATGTTGTCAGTCCGGGGCCCCTCCAGCACCTTTAGTACCGGGTCGTATCACGAACCGGTACTAAAGGTCATCCTACATAGACCCTTCGTCCACCCGAGCTCGCTCTGTTCTTCCCCTTTCCCCTCTCCTCTCTGTTCTTTTCCCTCTTCCTCTCAAGCTCATCACACATTTTGCCCAAAATTTGTCAAGATTTGAAGGCCCCCATCCATTCAAATGATCACAAAGGTTAGCAACTTTGTCCTTTCATCTCTCATTGCTAGATTAGCTCGTGCAATGCTTTATATAGTGATTGATTTTTGAGTTTAGTAATTTGGGAGGAATTATATATATGTGCTAGTATTTGATTTATATGCAATTTGAGGTCAAAAATAACACTTAGTTTGCATATGTAGGTGTGGTTTACTTAGTACCTTCTAAATCTCCGTCGTAACCACCGTCGATCGCTCGCAACGTCCCGTCGCCGGCACCACCTTGTGGTGAGCCTCTTGTTCATGAAGTTTTATATAAAAAATTGATGTTTGTGTGATTTGGATATATAGTTACTCGTATAATTATCTTACCCATACGTTGTTTGTTATACATAGTGCCATGGTTTTGATATCCGTCCCCGTCGGCCCTCGTCCGGGTTATGATTCGGATGTGGTATATTCTCTTTTAAAACTATTCATTGCATTTCGTGTTTATGACAAATTATGCCCATCAAGTTGACATAGATATTTGTATGTAGGAGGTAGTTGAACCGGAAATTCCAACCGACCCTATTGTCGAGAGGTTAAATTTAGTTGAAAGAGAAAACGAGGATTTGAAGGAAAAATTGAAAAGAATTGAGGGGGAGAAGATGGAATTGGAGTTGCATGTTGCCGATGTCGTCGATGATCACAAGATTAAGATGGAGAAAATGCGCTTGAAGATTAGAAAGATTAGAAAATATGCCATTCATAGTGAGGCTTGGTATCATTATGCTGTTGGATCAATTGTTACCTTAGTTGCGATCTTGATCGCATTTGTTGTTGCATTTAAATTCTTTAGCTAGAGAGTTATTTGTTTGTTGCATTTAAGTGTTGTATGATCTTTATGTATGAACTTTATGTATTGTATTAATTTGGTGTTTTCGGTGCTGTGTATTGAAGATGAGCCGGCAATGGATGTACGATGACCGATGCTGTCCCGAGTTCATTAATGGCGTGCGTACTTTTCTGCTTGCGGCTGAGGCAAACAAGCGGGCGGATGGTTTTATGCCTTGTCCATGTGCTGGCTGTAAGAATGGTCACAATTACTCTACGTCAAGAACCATTCACGTCCACCTGTTTGAGTCCGGTTTCATGCCCCACTATAATGTTTGGACCAAGCATGGAGAAAGAGGGGTTATGATGGAAGACAATGAAGAAGAAGAGGACGACGACAGCTATCCTGGCCATGGGTTCCCTGAATACGATGATACAACAATGAGGGAAGAAGCTGAGCCGGTAATGCGGGAAGAAGCTGAGCCGGCAATGCGGGAAGAAGCTGAAGAAGAGGCATCGGATGAGCCCGTTGATGATCTAGGTCGGGCCATTGCCGATGCAAAGAGAAACTGCGCAAGTGATTTGGAGAAGAAGAAGTTGCAGCGCATGTTAGAGGATCACAAAAAATTGTTGTACCCGAATTGCGTAGGTGACAAGAAAAAGCTGGGCACCACACTGGAATTGCTACAATGGAAGGCAGAGAATGGTGTATCTGACAAGGGATTTGGAAAGTTGCTGGTAATGATAAAGAATATGCTTCCAAAGGACAACGAATTGCCCGAGAGTACGTACGAAGCAAAGAAGGTTGTCTGCCCTCTAGGGTTAGAGGTGCAGAAGATACATGCATGCCCTAATGATTGCATCCTCTACCGCGGTGAGTACGAGGATTTGAACGCTTGCCCAGTATGCGGTGCATTGCGCTATAAGATCAGCCGCGATGACCCTGGTGATGTCGAGGGCGAGCGCCCCAGGAAGAAGATTCCTGCCAAGGTGATGTGGTATGCTCCTATAATACCACGGTTGAAACGTTTGTTCCAAAACAAAGAGCATGCCAAGGCGATGCGATGGCACAGAGAAGACCGTAAGAAAGACGGAAAGTTGAGAGTACCCGCTGACGGGTCGCAGTGGAGAAAAATCGAAAGAAAGTACGGGAAGGAGTTTGCAGATGACGCAAGGAACGTATGGTTTGGTCTAAGCGCAGATGGCATTAATCCTTTTGGGGAGCAGAGCAGCAACCATAGCACCTGGCCTGTGACTCTATGTTTGTATAACCTTCCTCCTTGGTTGTGCATGAAGCGGAAGTTCATTATGATGCCAGTGCTCATCCAAGGCCCTAAGCAACCCGGCAACGACATTGATGTGTACCTAAGGCCATTAGTTGAAGAACTCTTACAACTGTGGAATGGAACAGGTGTACGTGCGTGGGATGAGCACATGGGGGAAGAATTTGACCTAAAGGCGTTGCTGTTCGTGACCATCAATGATTGGCCTGCTCTCAGTAACCTTTCAGGACAGACAAACAAGGGATACCGCGCATGCACGCACTGTTTGGACGATACCGACAGTATATATTTGGCTAATTGTAAGAAGAATGTGTACCTGGGACATCGTCGATTTCTTCCGAGCAGGCATCCCGTAAGAAAGAAAGGCAAGCATTTCAAAGGTGAGGCGGATCACCGGACGAAGCCTCGCCACCGTACTGGTGCTGATGTACATGATATGGTCAAGGATTTGAAGGTGGTCTTTGGAAAGGGTCCTGGTGGACAACCTGTTCCGAATGACGCTGACGGACGCGCACCCATGTGGAAGAAGAAATCTATATTTTGGGACCTGCCCTATTGGAAAGACCTAGAGGTCCGCTCCGCAATCGACGTGATGCACGTGACGAAGAATCTTTGTGTGACCCTGCTTGGCTTCTTGGGCGTGTATGGGAAGACAAAAGATACACCTGAGGCACGGGAGGACCAGCAACGTATGCACGGAAAAGACGGCATACATCAGGGTCATGCAAGCTACGCTCTTACCAAAGAAGAGAAGGAAATCTTCTTTGAATGCCTGCTCAGTATTAAGGTACCGTCTGGCTTCTCGTCGAATATAAAGGGAATAATAAACATGGCAGAGAAAAAGTTCCAGAACCTAAAGTCTCATGACTGCCACGTGATTATGACGCAACTGCTTCCGGTTGCATTGAGGGGGCTTCTACCGGAAAACGTTCGATTAGCCATTGTGAAGCTATGTGCATTCCTCAATGCAATCTCTCAGAAGGTAATCGATCCAGAAATCATACCAAGGTTAGAGAATGATTTGGTGCAATGTCTTGTCAGTTTCGAGTTGGTGTTCCCACCATCCTTCTTCAACATCATGACGCACGTCCTAGTTCACCTATGTGAAGAGATTAACGTTTTGGGTCCTGTATTTCTACACAATATGTTCCCCTTTGAGAGGTTCATGGGAGTCTTAAAGAAATATGTTCATAACCGTGCTAGGCCAGAAGGAAGCATCTCCAAGGGCCATGAAAATGAGGAGGTCATTGAGTTTTGTATTGACTTTATTCCTGACCTTAAGCCGATTGGTGTTCCTGAATCGCGGCATAAGGGCAGACTGGATGGAAAAGGCACGCTAGGAGGGGAACAAATAATATGTATGGACGGACATTCTCTCACTGAAGCACACTACACAGTTCTACAGAATTCCGCCTTGGTGGCTCCGTATATGGATGAACACAATAATTTGCTACGCTCCAAACACCCGGAGCGGTCTGATGACTGGATTACACGTGAACAAACCAGGAGTTTCGCCAGCTGGTTGCAGACACGTACCATGCATGACGCCTCTATTGAAGATGACCTGTACTTGCTGTCCCAGTTACCATCTTCGAATATAATGACTTTCAAAGGGTACGAGATAAATGGTAATACATTTTACACGATCGCCCAAGATAAGAAGAGCACCAACCAAAACAGTGGTGTCCGCTTTGATGCAGAAACCAAGACGGGAAAGGAAACATATTATGGTTATATACAGGACATATGGGAACTTGACTATCGACGTGGTTTGAAGGTCCCTTTGTTTCGGTGCAAATGGGTCAATATGACACGAGGCGGGGTAACGGAAGACCCGCAGTACGGAATGACAACAGTGGATCTCAACAATCTTGCGTATGCAGACGAACCATTCGTCCTAGCCAATGATGTGGCACAGGTTTTCTATGTGAAGGACATGTCTACCAAGCCGAGAAAAAGAAAAGATAAGGAAGCGAATGCATCGTACGATGAGCCAAAGCGGCACATAGTTCTTTCTGGGAAGAGAAACATCGTGGGAGTGGATGACAAGACAGACATGTCAGGAGATTATGAAAAGTTTGATGAAATTGCTCCATTCACAGTGAATATTGACCCGAGCATCCAGTTAAATGATGAAGATTTTCCATGGCTACGGCGCAAAGGGACACACGCGAAGAAAAAGTTTCACACCCAAAGATCTGGGATGTGATCGGCTTCACTATCATCACTTTCTTCTGTGTTTCACACCCAGGAGGGAATCTCTGTAATAGTTAGGGTAGCTAGTTATGTGTTTTGGCATTTGAAACGCGAAGAAATTTTATGTGCAAGCAAATTCTTTCATGCATTTACTGATTTTTTCAGCTAAATGACCCTGAAATTGAAAAGCATTTCAAATGAACTCAGAAAAGGTTGAAAGTTGGCATGGTATCATAATTTCACCCACATAGCATGTGCAAAAAAGTAGAGAGGGTTACCGCAAAAACTGGATGCACTTCGTGTACAAAATGGACAATCTCTTTCGAAGTATCAGGGTTTCGGACGAAAACTCATCCGTTACAAAGGCATTTCATTTTTTAAATAACCTAAGCATTACCAAATTGAATATAATGATAAAACACACTAATATTAAACATAAGAAAAAAGAATCACTGAAAAATCTATTTTCAAAGTTAAGTTATTCACAAACTAGTGATTCACACAAATTTCAAATAATTCAAAATTTAAACTATTCAAATTTGTAAACTACCGGTACTAACAGAAAGTTTGTAATTTTTTGTACCTAAAGCAAAAATATTCACAAACAAACTCTAAATACAGCAAAAAACAACTCTAAAATAAATAAAACAAAAATAAATAAAGCAAAAAATAAGAAAAAAAGCCCACCTACTGGGCCACAGCGGCTTGCATACGACTAGAAACCCAAATTCTAGTTGGGCCAGGATGCAGGCCCGCTAGCCCAGTAGGCCAATAGGGCATCGCAAAAGAGGTAGGCCCAGAAGGCCTGTTTAAGAGAGGAGCTCGAGACAGCAGCGACGGCGGGGCTTATAAGCAGGTGCGAGTGCCCCTCGGCTAGCGAGGTGGGACTAAACTTTTGCGCCCCTCGCCTGGCAGCGCACACCCTTTAGTACCGGGTCGTGGCTCCAACCGGTACTAAAGGGGGGTCTTTAGTACTGGTTGGAGCCACCACCCGGTACTAAAGGGGTGCCGTTCCCGCCGCTTGGCCTGGCCAAAACAGACCTTTAGTACCGATTGGTGGCTCCAACCGGTATTAAAGGTTGTTCTATATAAGAAAACACTTCAAAAAAAATTGTCAGTTTCTCATCTCTCCCTGCTTCTTTCTCCTCTGCCCCGTCGCCGCTGCCCCTCGTTGCTGCCCCCGTCGCCGTCCCCGTCGCCATCCGTCGCTGTTGCCGTCCCCGTCCCCGTCGCCGCACCGTGCCCCGTCGCCGCGCCGCGCCCCGTCGCCGCGCCCCGCCCCGTCCTCCCATCGTCCCCGCCCGGCCCGTCCTCCCGTACGTCGTCCCGCCCGGCCCGTCCCCGTCCCCGTCGTCGCCGCCTCGTCCCCGTCGTCGCCGCCCCGTCTCCATCTCCGTCCCCGTCCCCGTCGCCACCCACCGTCGTCGTGCCTCGCCGATGAGCTGTGCCCCGGCCGCCAACCACACACACACACACACATTGTTATAGAATTGTTAGCAATCTTTCTGTTTTTTAGTTATAGAATTATTAGAAATGTTAGTTTTAGTTATAGAAATGTTAGTTTTATAGAAATATTAGAAATGTTAGTTATATAGAAATGTTTTTTAGTTATAGAAATATTAGAAATGTTAGTTTTAGTTATAGAAATATTAGTTTTAGTTATAAAATTTAGAATTTGCATATATGAAATCACAATCCATCATTTAAAAAATGTTACTTTACTTTTGCGGCATATAGTATTTGTTGTCGATGATGCCCGACCCGCATCCTCGCCGTCGACCCGTTCGCGACGACGCCCTGCTTCAGAGGACCCATGTTCGGGACTGGGCTCTGCCGGGCTGGCACTGGGAGGTGCTACCTTCAGGGGCGCGACGCTTGGTGAGGAACCCGGCCCTGGGTCCCGTCGTCGACCCTCATCTCCTTTGGTGGCGTTCGCGTGGGCCACTTTCGGTGCGGAGGGAGCCGGCCCTGCCGGAGGTGGTACGTCGCCGTGTGAGGGAGGAGGACGAGCACGTCCATCGCTACATGGCTGCTATGGACGTCAGGTTCTCCAATACCTGGCAGGTTCTTTTGGGAGATCACCCGAGCTATGATCCAGTGATGGTTCCTTCTCTTTGGGTGTCCACCGCCCGCACCTCAGGAACCGCGAGTGGCCTAGATTACTCTGTAGTATTCGATCTTTATTAGCTTGCTAGCTAGCTAGCTAGTGATGTATTCGATATTATATCTATTATTCGAGACGATGTATTCGAGATTATATCTATTATTCGAGACGATGTATTCGAGATTATATCTATTATTCGAGACGATGTATTCGAGATTATATTCGATGATGCTTATTATGTACTATGATTGATTCAGTTTTTCCTTATTAATTGATTGCATCCATGCATTGTAATTTGAATATATTTCTTTTGGATTAGTTAAACAAAACCTATGGCAGACAATACCGGCAGAGAGGGAGAAGAGGCCCTGTTCAATATCATACGCAATCCTCGCGGGCCAGATGATGATCAGAATGAAGAAGATTATGACGGCTCCGAATATCTAAACAACACCGGGGAGGGTGATATGATATTCGATCGCGACGACCGAATTGATGAAGACATGAACTATGAACATGACGAAGAAAATGTTGATCTTGAAACAACAAAGACCGGCGAGGTATATATATTTATATAAGCAGGCATCTGGTGATCATCACATGTTTTAAATGACTTGAAGATATATTAACGAATCGATCTTTCTTCTTTCAGCCATCCGGATCGAGCAAATCTTCAGGCAACAGGAAACGTGGCCCGAACAAAAAGTTGAAGGAGGGCGTAAAGTACAATATCGAGGCCATCAGACCTAATGGCGAACCATTAGCGCCTAAGAAGATTGCGGACAAGTTCATTCGTCAGTGCGGAGTTCTTGTGAAGGACCAACTCCCGATCTCCCTTCAAGAATGGAGAGAGCCAGCAAAGCCACGTCCAGGAGTTACTTTTGTCGACGACAGACAAAAACTTCTGCTTTGGGAAACGCTCATGGAACATTTCACCCTACCAGATCATTTCACAGATGCAGATGTGGAGAAAGTCAAGGACGCTGCTCTTAGGAAGATGGCGGTTGCATTCAAGAACCACAAGATTCGTGAATGGGCCAAGTACGTCAACGGAGGAAGGAAGACTCCAGTATTCGAGGGAACACTAGAGAAGCAAAGTGCTCATTGGGACGATTTCGTGAAATTCAAGGATTCGGAATTATCTAAGGAACGGTCGAGAATAAACAAGGCCAATGCCGCAAAAAAGGATAAGTTCCATAAGCTGGGGCCAGGTGGCTATGCGGTGGGAATGCCTAAGTGGGATAAGTCTGAGAAAGAGATGCTGGATGCAGGTGTCACTCCAGAAACATTGAGCTGGCCCCCCAGGTGCAGGACTTGGTTCTATGCGCATGGGGGGGGAGTTGGACCTGAAGACAGGCAAAGTTTCGAAGAAGGCATGTCTGGACGGAGCCGAAGATAAGCTACTTGTTGCAATAGAAGAGGCTCGATCGGGGTTGTTCGAGCCCAACAGAGAGAACGACGAGCTTACGCGTGCCCTGGGAAATCCTGAACACCCGGGAAGAACACGAGGCATGGGCGCTATTCCGTGGTATGAGGGGTTTTCGGACTGGAACGCCGACTACAGAACCCGTGCGAGAAAGAAGATTGCGGAGGAGAAGAAGAGGAAGATGGAGGAGGAGCAGAGGAAGCTAGACTATGAACGCCTTCAAGGCCTAGAATCAGCGCACGCGGACTTGGCAGTCAAATTCCAGCGGCAGCAGGAGCAGATCGACTCACTTAGCCAGCAAAGGGGGTCTCAGCAGCTAGCGGATGATCCACCATTGGATAGCACCGTCCCATCCATGCCGAGAAGCAGCGTGGGTTCCGCCCCGGGCGACGCATTGCTGGATAGCTACCCAGTGGATGACATCATGGAGAACACTAACTGCGAGCTACACTTCAAAATGAAGAACATATCCATGAAGGTGGCGGACGCCCTTGCTTTTACAAATCCCCCCGAGGCAACCTTCCATTGCAACCCGATTCCAGCGGGCTATGCTCGTGTCTTGGTTGATGAGGTGGTGGACCAATATTCGGGGCTAGAGCTTGACATTCCTGGAGGTGACGATGAGCACACACTAGGAGAGGCCAACCATCGTATCATCCTATGGAGAAAGGATTGCATCATCTTTCGAAGGCCACCGACACCGCGTCATCCGACTCCTCGTCGCAGTCCGCCACCGAGTCAGCAGACTCCCGCTCCTCCAAGTCCACCAACGCGTCAGGCCACTCCTCCTCCAAGTCCGGCACAGCTTCAGGCCACTCCTCCTCCTCCAAGTCTGGCAAAGCGTCAGGCCACTCCTCCTCCAAGTCCGGCACAGCTTCAGGCCACTCCTCCTCCAAGTCCGGCACAGCTTCAGGCCACTCCTCCTCCTCCAACTCAGCCACGTCAGCCGTCTTTGCCGCCTCAGCAATCACGGAAGAGAGCCGCCTCAGCTATGGTGCGTAGCGGTACAAGTCGAGGTAGTACTGGAGGTACAGGCGGAGGCAAGCGATTTCAATATGGTCCAAGCCTCGCGCCTCTTCCGCAGAGGCCTTACGACAAGTCCGAGGAGGAAAACGTAGCCATATCGAAGGCCGAGGTGGAAGCCCATTTTGCACCGAAACCGCCACCGCCGCCAAGGGAGAAAGTGCCTGTGGAAAAGATTGACCACTTCATTCGTATGGCTAGAGCACCAGCTCCCAAGCCTGTTGACACAGACTATGAGCGCCACATCAAGAAGTTAAATCGAGCACGTCTACAGAAAGAGGCGAGCTCGAGCTCGAGCAAATCAGCTGGCAAAAGGAGCGGTAAAACCGTTCCCCAGCTGGGAGAACAGGCGGCGCAATCAATCCCCCCGCTTGTTGTGCCAACAACACATGAGAGTAGGCACGCCCAATATTATTGTGGGCAAACCGTTAACGTTCCCGGGGTGGGCGATGTGGTAATAACCGAGGAGCATATTGCGCAGGCTGAATCGATCGGGATCACTGTTGGACAACTCCTCGATATCGAGCCCATGTCTCCGACTAGAGAGGAGGAAATAAAACGGAAATATGCCCGGGGCCAACCTTTGGTCGAGCCAGAGGAGGTCAATAAGCTCCCAACGAGAATGTATGAATTGCATCAATGGTACATGGACATTACCAAGATTTCCAATCGAGAGTCCCTCATGGTGAATGTCAACAAGGATCATTACTACCATGAGAAAGCTGTGACCGTTGAGTATTCAGAACTATTTCAGCTATACAATCAAGATGCACTCGACAAATCTATCGTCAGTTGCTATTGTCTGTAAGTGATTTCTTTCTGTAATTTAAGTCTCAAGCTAGCTGTAGTGATCATTTTGATCAATCATTACCTGTAATTATCCTCACTATATTCTTTTCTGTGGTATTATGCAGGATGAAGATTTATGAAATGAAAAAAGGTGGACGCTATGGCATTGGGTTCGTTGACCCAAATACCATTAATGAATACACATGGAAAATAGATCCATATCACGAAAAAAGTGTAGAGGAAAGCATGCTACAGTTCTTCAAGGAACTCAAATACAATGAAGATATACTACTTCCTTACAACTTCCAGTGAGTCACACTGTCTTGTACTACAAATTCTGTTTTTCCCTACTAGCTAGCTACATGTTTTTGCTTACATATGCCCGCTTAATTAAGACATGCAAACGTGTGTGCATGCAGATTTCACTGGATCTTGTTAATCATTAAAGTTGATGAAGGAACAGTTGAAGTACTAGACTCACTACTTAAGAAAGCAAGTGACTACACCATCGTGAAGGGGATAGTCAACAGGTAATTTCAATCATTATTAACTATATCTCGGCCTATTTAATTAGTTCGTCATTTCCTGATAACAACTATTTAATAACCCATTTATTCATTTTCTTTGTCGGCGGGCAGGGCTTGGGCAAAGTTCATCAGGGCCACTCCAGGCCCATGGAAACAAAATCTGAAATGGTATCGACCCAAGGTAAGTAATTAAGTAGTACTAGCTAGCTGCCATCTCTTTAATTATCATGCTTGATTAATTATTATCTGATCAAATTCCATTCTCGTAAAGGCCCTGAAGCAGGCGCCGGGAATGATCTATGTGCATACTACGTTTGCGAGAACATTCGCATGATGGCGTCCGAAAGGAGCAAATCTCAAAGACAGGAGTGGGTACGATATCGATTGTCAGAACACTATTCACAATTTTTACACCATTATCGATATCTAGTCACACAACTAATACACATGCATATTGATCTCCTTCTTAACAGTTCAAAGAGGTGCGGGACAAGCTCCTAGCACAGGACCGCATAGAAGCAATTCAAGAGGAAATAGTGGGATTTTTGCTCGACCAGGTCATAGATCCCAAAGGAGAATACTATTACCCGCTACCGCCCCCATGAACCACTTCCAATTGTTATCGTGCTCCGAAGGCACCAATTAGCTAGGCTAATGCCACTGGCTCCGAAGGCACCAATTAGGAGAAATTATATATATATATATATACATGTGTGTACATATGTGTGAATTAATTAATGGTGGTTGTGAGACATTCGATGATATATATATATATATTATGATCGGTTCTACTAGAAATTCTATTTATATATATGCATAACGTGTACAATATGTAGTATCGTAAAATACCAGCAAACGAAAAATAATTAAATGGAAAACACAAAATTAAATGAAAAAGAAATCATAAACCCAAACCCCCCCAACATTTTAATACCGGTTGGTGACACCAACCGGTACTAAAGGGCTCCCTGCCCCCGAAGCTAGCTCGTGCCACGTGGTTGCCCTTTTGCACCGGTTCGTGCTGAACCGGTACTAAAGGGGGGGCCTTTAGTGCCTACACTTTAGCACCGGTTACCAAACCGGCACTAAAGGGCCTTATGAACCGGTGCTATTGCCCGGTTCTGCACTAGTGCAAAGTCCTATCATTTTTCTTTTTCTTCCTTTTAGAAGGACTATGTGCATCTATATTATTTCTCTGAGAATCTTGATCAATTCTCTTAGGGTGGCCTTCAGGATACAAATGTTCCTGAGTCATTTTACCAGTTCTAGTAGCCACTCTAACAGCATAGTCCTTATTTTTACTATTCAATTCATTGAGCAAATCATTTTGAGCTTTAAGTACTTGTTCTACTTGAGTGGTAACCATAGAAGAATGTTTACTAATAAGTTTAAGTTCACCTTTGACATTAGCCATATAATCACCCAAGTGTTCAAGCATATCAGCACTGCGTTTTAATTCTCTACCAAAATAAGCATTGAAGTCTTCTTGCTTAACCATAAATTTATCAAACTCATCTAAGCATGGGCTAGCAAACTTAGTAATTGGGATTTCAGCTTTATCATATCTATAGAGAGAATTTACCTTTACTACCTGTGTCGGGTTATAAAGTCAATGTGTTTCTTCAATAGGCGGTAAATTAAGACCATGTATTTCTTAAATAGGAGGTAAATTCTTAACATCTTTAGCTTTAATACCCTTTTCTTTCATGGATTTCTTTGCCTCTTGCATATCTTCAGGACTGAGAAATAGAACACCCCTTTTCTTCGGAGTTGGTTTAGGAATAGGCTCAGGAAGTGTACAATTATTTTCATTTGTCAACATATTATTCAATAAAATTTCAGCTTCATCCGGTGTTCTTTCCCTGAAAACAAAACCAACACAACTATCCAGATAATCTCTGGAAGCATCGGTTAGTCCATTATAAAAGATATCAAGTATTTCATTTTTCTTAAGAGGATGATCAGGCAAAGCATTAAGTAATTGGAGAAGCCTCCCCCAAGCTTGTGGGAGACTCTCTTCTTCAATTTGCATAAAATTATATATATATATATATATATATATATATATATATATCCCTTAAGGCAGCTTGTTTCTTATGAGCAGGGAAATATTTAGCAGAGAAGTAATAAATCATATCCTGGGGACTACGCACACAACAAGGATCAAGAGAATTAAACCATATCTTAGCATCACCCTTTAATGAGAACGGAAATATTTTAAGGATATAAAAGTAGCGAGTTCTCTCATCATTAGTGAACAGGGTGGCTATATCATTTAATTTAGTAAGATGTGCCAGAACAGTTTCAGATTCATAGCCATAAAAAGGGTCAGATTCAACCAAAGTAATTATATCAGGATCAATAGAGAATTCATAATCCTTATCAGTAACAAAGATAGGTGAAGTAGCATAAGTAGGATCATATTTCATTCTAGCATTCAGAGTTTTTTGTTTAAGCTTACCTAATAATTTCTTAAGATCACTTCTATCATTGCAAGCAAGAAAGTCTCTTTTAGTTTCTTCATCCATAACATAGCCCTCAGGCACAACAGGTAATTCATATTTATTAGTAGAGCCTTCATAATCACTTTCATCAGTATTATCAGTGCCAATAATTTCATTCTCTCTAGCCCTAGCAAGTTGTTCATCAAGAAATTCACCGAGTGGCACAATAGTATCAGGCATAGAAGTAGTTTCATCATAAGTATCATGCATAGCAGAAGTGGCATCATCAATAATATGCGACATATCAGAATCAATAGCAGAAGCAGGTTTAGGTGTCACAAGCTTACTCAAAACAGAAGGTGAATCAAGTGCAGAGCTAGATGGCAGTTCCTTACCTCCGCTCGTAGTTGAGGGATAAATCTTGGTTTTTAGATGTCTCAAGTTCTTCATAATGATAAGCAGATATAAATCCCAAGTGACTCAAAGAATAGAGCTATCCTCCCCGGCAACGGCGCCAGAAAATAGTCTTGACAACCCACAAGTATAGGGGATCGCAACAGTTTTCGAGGGTAGAGTATTCAACCCAAATTTATTGATTCGACACAAGGGGAGCCAAAGAATATTCTCAAGTATTAGCAGCTGAGTTGTCAATTCAACCACACCCGGAAACTTAATATCTGCAGCAAGGTATTTTGTAGCAAAGTAATATGATAGTAGTGGTAACGGTAGCAAAAGTAATGTTTTTGGTATTTTGTAGTGATTGTAACAATAGCAACAGAAAAGTAAATAAACAAAGAACAATATATGGAAAGCTCGTAGGCAATGGATCGGTGATAGTGAATTATGCCGGATGCGGTTCATCATGTAACAGTCATAACCTAGGGTGACACAGAACTAGCTCCAATTCATCAATGTAATGTAGGCATGTATTCCGAATATATTCATACATGCTTATGGAAAAGAACTTGCATGACATCTTTTGTCCTACCCTCCCATGGCAGCGGGGTCCTAGCGGAAACTAAGGGATATTAAGGCCTCCTTTTAATAGAGTACCAGACCAAAGCATTAACACATAGTGAATACATGAACTCCTCAAACTACGGTCATCACCGGAAGTGGTCCCGATTATTGTCACTTCGGGGTTGCCGGATCATAACACATAGTAGGTGACTATAGACTTGCAAGATAGGATCAAGAACTCACATATATTCATGAAAACATAATAGGTTCAGATCTGAAATCATGGCACTCGGGCCCTAGGGACAAGCATTAAGCATAGCAAAGTCATAGCAACATCAATCTCAGAGCATAGTGGATACTAGGGATCAAACCCTAATAAAACTAACTCGATTACATGATAAATCTCATCCAACCCATCACCTTCCAGCAAGCCTGCGATGGAATTACTCACGCATGGCGGTGAGCATCATGAAATTGGTGATGGAGGATGGTTGATGATGACGATGTCGACAGATTCCCTCTGTGGAGCTCCGAACGGACTCCATATCAGCCCTCCCGAGAGAGTTTTGGGCTTGGCGGCGGCTCCGTATCGTAAAACGCGATGAATCTTTTTTCTTAATTTTTTTCTCTCCGAACACGAATATATAGAGTTGGAGTTGAGGTTGGAGGAGCTCCAGGGGGCCCGCGAGGTAGGGGGCGCGCCCAGGGGGGTAGGCGCGCCCCCACCCTCGTGGCTACGGTGTGGGCCCCCTGGTCTTGATCTTTTGCTAGTATTTTTTATTATTTCCAAAAATAGTCTCCATGAAGTTTTAGGTCATTCCGAGAACTTTTGTTTCTGCACATAAATAACACCATGGCAATTCTGTTGAAAATAGCGTTAGTCAGGGTTAGTTGCATTCAAATCATGCAAGGTAGAGTCCAAAACAAGGGCAAAAGTGTTTGGAAAAGTAGATACGACGGAGACGTATTAACAGGGAATCATCATAGCAATTCCCAAAGGGGGAAGTGATAAGTATGGAGTGTCGAACCCACAAGGAGCTAAAGGTAAGATCAATATTCTCTCAAGTCATATCTGCCACTGATACGACTCTACGTACACCGAACGTTTGCTTCCAACTAGAAACGAGAAATAAAACTACGTTGTGGGTATGAAGAGGATAAATTTGTATGGTATCGGAGAGCTAAAATATGAAAGTAGGTGCTGTTATCATAAGGTTAGAATATATTACTAGATATTATAAATAGCGAGTGTGGAATAATGATGGGTCGGTGCGCGGAATTGTCCTAGGCAATTATTAACAAGACCAATATTCGTCATTGTAATTTCATATGAGGGAGAGGCATAAGCTAACATACTTTCCCTTCTTGGATCATATGCACTTATGATTGGAACTCTAGAAAGCATCCACAACTACTAAAGATCATTAAGGTAAAACCCAACCATAGCATTAAAGCATCAAGTCCCGTTTATCCCATACGCAACAACCCCCTTACTCGGGTTTATGCTTCTGTCACTCAAGCAACCCACTATAAGCGAATAATGAACGTATTGCAACACCCTACAGCGGGAATCCATCATGCTTGCGTGACACGGAGGGCACAATAGGACAGAACCAAAATAAAACATACAACTCGTACCAATTTAGATCATCAATCAACCCAAAGACAAAGGATATCTACTCAAAACATCACAGGATGGCAACACATCATTGGATCATAATATGTGGCATAAAGCACCATGTTGAAGTAGGGATTATAGTGGGGTGCGGGAGAGTGGATCGCATAAAAGAGATGAGGATGGTGATGTTGATGAAGACAATCACCGCAGCGATGATTCCCCTCCCGATGGCACTCCGGCGCCATCGAGAGAGAGGAGAGGTTCTCCCTCTTGTGCTTCCTCCTCCATGGCCTCCCCCCTGGATGGCGAGAGGTTCCCCCTCTGGTCCTTAGCCTTCATGGTGATGATGGCCCCTCTAGGATCCTCCTCCATGCCCTCCGGTGATGATGGCCCCCTCCGGCAGGGTGCCAGAGATGGCCTAGATTGATTTCTCATGGCTACAGAGGCTTGCGGCGGCGGAACTTCTGATTTAGGTTATTTTCTGGGGGTTTCTGTATTTATAGGAATTTTTGGCGTCGGTTTCACGTCAGGTGGGTGTCCGAGTCATCCACGAGATAGGGGCCCAGGGCGTGGGGCGCGCCCCATCCTCGTGGACGGCTCGGGACTCTTCTGGCCCAACTCTTTTACTCTGGGGGCTTCTTTTGGTCCATAAAAAAATATCAAAAATTGGCACGTCAATTGGACTCCGTTTGGTATTCCTTTTCTGCAATACTCAAAAACAAGGGAAAAACAGGAACTGGCACTGGGCTCTAGGTTAATAGGTTAGTCCCAAAAATCATAGAAAATAGCATATAAATGCATATAAAACATCTAAGATGGATAATATAATAGCATGAATACTTCATAAATTATAGATATGTTGGAGACATATCAGCATCCCCAAGCTTAATTCCTGCTCGTCCTCGAGTAGGTAAATGATAAAATAAATAATTTATGAAGTGTGAATGCTACCAAGTACATAAGTTTCATCAATGATAGTTCCAATCACTTTTTCTAGCATCATTATATATCATAACAGTAGCTCAACTCATGAAACTTCTTATGATCAAGTAACAAGCTATTCACATGTTAAAGTATAGATCATAAACTTTCTTGAAAACTAACAAACAGTTCTCTTAGTCATCAAACAATTGCAATTCATCTTATTTTCGGGAAGGGTCTATGTAAGAGCTTTGATTCAGCAAACTCCACATACTCAACTATCATTTAATATTTCACAATTGCTAACACTCATGGCATATTTATGGGTTCAAAGTTTTAATCGGACACAGAGAAAGATAGGGGCTTATAGTTTCACCTCCCAACCTTTTACCTCAAGGGTAATGTCAACAATAATAATTTATGAGAACCTACATCCAAGTGGATATATATATCCGGATCGATCCAACACAAAGTGCTTGCCAAAGGAAAAAGTGTAAAAAGGAAAGGTGATGACCACCATGACTCTTGTATAAGTGTAGAAGATAAAAGTAAAAGATAGGCCTTTCGCAGAGGGAAGCAGATGTTGTCATGCGCTTTTATGGTTGGATGCACAAAATCTTAATGCAAAAGAACGTCACTTTATATTGCCACTTGTGATATGGACCTTTATTATGCAGTCCGTCACTTTTATTTCCTCCACATCACAAGATCGTATAAAGCTTATTTTCTCCACATTAATAGATCACACATATTTAGAGAGCAATTTTTATTGCTTGCAATAATGACAACTTACTTGAAGGATCTTACTCAATCCATAGGTAGATATGGTGGACTCTCATGGAAAAACTGGGTTTAAGGATATTCGAAAGCATAAGTAGTATCTCTACTTGGTGCAAAGAATTTGGCTAGCATGACGGGGAAAGGCAAGCTCAACATGTTGGAAGATCCAAGACAATATAATGTTTCGAATATAGGAAAACATAACCCATTAAGTTGTCTTCCTTGTCCAACATCAACTTTTCAGCATGTCATATTTTAATGAGTGCTCACAATTACAAAAGATGTCCAAGATAGTATATTTATATGTGAAATCTCTCTTCCTTCAATATTCTTTCATGAATTGTTCAAGTGACCAATTCTGCGTTTGCTAACTTCCAATAAGTTTACTACCTATACTTATTATGTGTGAAGTCATTACTCCCCATGTTGTAAGCATATGAAATGTATATAAATTCAAATTTATGATATTCAATTCATTCAACCTTTTACTCATAGGATAAATGTGAAGCACGTGAGTATATGACAAACTACTCCAAAAAGATATAAGTGAAGAATACTGAGTAGTCAAATAATTAAATAGCCATGGGAGGATTCTTCTTCATTCAAGATTTAATATCCAATGATTTTATTCAAAAAATAAGTAAAATTGAAAATACGCTCCAAGCAAGACACATATCATGTGACGAATAAAAATATAGCTCCGAGTAAGGTATACCGATAGTTTTGAAGACGAAAGAGGGGATGCCTTCCGGGGCATCCCCAAGCTTAGGTGCTTGAGTCTTCCTTGAATATTACCTTGGGGTGCCTTGGTCATCCCCAAGATTAGGGTCTTTCCACTCCTTATTCTCCTCATATCGATATCTCACCCAAAGCTTAAAAACTTCAATCACACAAAACTTAACGGAACTTCGTGAGATAGGTTAGAATGATAAAGAGTAAACCATTCACTTTGGTACTGTCAAAGACAAGGTTAATAATTGTTCTCACACAATGCCTACTGTACCATATCATTTCTACAATTTATATTGAGAAATATAAGCCATAGAAACTAGAAAACAAGCAAACTATGCAATGAAAACAGAATCTATCAGAAACAGAACAGTCTGTAATGATCTGAACACCAACCATACTTATACTACTCCAAAATTATGAAATAAATTGCTGGACGTGAGGAATTTGTCCATTAATCTTCTTAAAAAAGAATCAACTCAATCTCACTCTTCTGTAAAAAATGAAAGCTAATCTCGTGAGCGCAAAGTTTCTGTTTTTTACAGCAAGATCACATTAACTTTCACCCAAGCCTTCCCAAAGGTCTTACTTGGCACTTTATTGAAACAAAAGCTATAATAAATGATTAATACAGTATATTAATCATGATAACACATAAAAACATTAAGGGTAAATATTGGGTTGTCTCCCAACAAGTGCTTTTCTTTAATGCCTTTTAGCTAGGCATGATGATTTCAATGATACTCACATAAAAGATAAGAACTGAAACATAAAGAGAGCATCATGAAGAATATGACTAACACATTTAAACCTAACCCACTTCCTATGCCTAGGGATTTTGTGTGCACACAATTTATAGGAACAAGGATCAACTAGCATAGGAAGGCAAAACAAGGATAACTTCAAAACTTTAAGCATATAGAGAGGAAACTTGATATTATTGCAACTCCTACAAACATGTATTCCTCCCTCATAATAATTTTCAGTAGCATCATAAATGAGTTCAACAATATAACCATCACATAAATCATTCTTTTCATGATCTACGAGCATAGAAATTTTACTACTCTCCACATAAGAAAAATTCTCCTCATTCGAAATAGTGGGAGCAAACTTCTTCTAAATCCACTTTAGATGATAGTATTATTGATACTCCAAAAGATATAAATGAAGTTCATCAGCATCCTACAATTGATATAGACTAACCAATATCCAAGCTCAAAATATATAAGTGAAGCACACGAAGCATTCTATAAAACCATACTCAAAAGATTTAAGTGAGGCACAAAGAGCAATTCTATAAGATCATACTTTAAAGATATAAGTGAAGCACATGAAGTATTCTATAAATCAATAAATAGCTATCTCATACTAGCATGGTTCTTAAAGGAAAAACAAAAACACAAATGACACAAATTATGTGAACAAAACAAAAACCAAGGTATACTGATAATTGTTGAAGAAGAAGGATGGGATGCCAATCGGGGCATCCCCAAGCTTAGATGCTTGAGTATCCTTGAAATATTTACTTGAGGTGCCTTGGGAATCCCCAAGCTTGAGCTCTTGCCTATCTTTATACTTCTCATATTGATAGCTCCTCGATCTTCGAACACTTCATCCACACAAAACTTTAACAAGAACTTTGTGAGATCCATTAGTATAATAAAGAAAATCACTACCTTTAGGTACTGTTGCAAAATTATTATATATACTGTATTCTAACTTCACCATGGTTCATACCCCCTGATACTACCCATAGATTCATCAAAATAAGCGAACAACTCATAGAAAACAGACTCTGTCAAAAGCAGGACAGTCTATAGTAATCTGAAAGTTTAGCAAACTTCTGTAACTCCAAAAAAATTCTAAAAAAATGAAAATTTAAACAATTTGTACAAAATTAATGTACAAAAAGTTTCAGACCCATTTGACTTTCCAGTAAAAAATGTAAAATCACGCGCTACAGCCAAAGTTTCTGTTTTTGTACTGCACAAAGTAAAGAAGCAATCTAATCATCGTGAAACCAAGGCTTGGCATGATTATCTTTATAATACAATGGATATATACAAGGGGATAATTATTTTCAGAGAAGCTTCCATGAAATTTTTTACATTGTTTCCATGAGCATGAACACAAGTGTTCAAGGTCGACCCTCATTTCTCCAATGCATAACCTTCCAATCACTTCTCTTATTGAAAAAACTTTTTAGGTATGAGAGGCAAGTAAATTTTTTTGGTATTTTTATTCTTTTAATTTTTTTGTATGTTTCACCCACAACTAAACAGAAACAAAAAAAAGGAAAAAACAAAATCTACTTAGTGAAGAAAGCAAACAAGCATACACAATAATATCAACCCCACGCTATTACTCCCCAGCAATGGCGCCAGAAAAGAGCTTGATAATCCCCAAGTGCAGGGAATCATCGTAGAAATTCCCAAAGGTGGAAGTGATAAGTATGGATTGTTGAACCCACAAGGAGCTAAAGGTAAGATCAATATTCTCTCAAGCCCTATCCTCCACTGATACGACTCTACGTACACCGAACGTTTGCTTCCAACTAGAAACGAGAAATAAAACTACGTTGTGGGTATGAAGAGGATAACTTTGCATGGTATCGAAGAGCTAAAATATGAAAGTAGGTGCTGTTATCATAAAGTTAGAATATATTACTAAATATTATAAATAGCGAGTGTGGAATAATGATGGGTCGGTCTGCAGAATTGTCCTAGGCAATTATTAACAAGACCGGTAGTCGTCATTGCAATTTCATATGAGGGAGAGGCATAAGTTAACATACTTTCCCTTCTTTGATCATATGCACTTATGATTGGAACTCTAGCAAGCATCTGCAACTACTAAAGATCATTAAGTTAAAACCCAACCATAGCATTAAAGCATCAAGTCCCATTTATCCCATACGCAACAACCCCCTTACTCGGGTTTATGCTTCTGTCACTCAAGGAACCCACTATAAGCGAATCATGAACGTATTGCAACACCCTACAACGGGAATCCCTCACGTTTGCGTGACACGAAGGGAACAATAGGACAGAACCAAAATAAAACATACAACTCGTACCAATCTAGATCATCAATCAACCCAAAGACAAAGGATATCTACTCAAAACATCATAGGATGGAAACACATCATTGGATCATAATATGTGGCATAAAGCACCATGTTCAATTAGGGATTATAGTGGGGTGCAGGAGAGTGGACCGCGTAAAAGAGATGAGGATGGTGATGTTGATGAAGACGATCACCGCGGCGATGATTCCCCTCCCGATGGCACTCCGGCGCCACCGAGAGAGAGGAGGAGAGGTTCTCCCCCTTCTGCTTCCTCCTCCATGGCCTCCCCCTGGATGGGGAGAGGTTCCCCCTCCGGTCCTTGGCCTTCATGGTGATGATGGCCCCTCTGGGATCCTCCTCCATGCCCTCCGGTGATGATGGCCCCCTCCGGCAGGATGCCTGAGAGGGCCTAGATTGATTTCTCGTGGTTATAGAGGCTTGCGGCAGCAGAACTTCCGATCTAGGTTATTTTCTGGGGGTTTCTGTACTAATAGGAATTTTTGGCGTCGGTTTCACGTCAGGGGGGTGTCCTGGTCGTCCATGAGATAGGGGCCCATGCCCAGGGGGTGGGGCGCGCCCCTCACCCTCGTGGACGGCTCAGGACTCTTCTGTCCCAACTCTTTTACTCTGGGGGCTTCTTTTGGTCCATAAAAAATCATAAAAAACTGACATGTCAATTGGACTCTATTTGGTATTCCTTTTCTGCAATACTCAAAAACAAGGGAAAAACAGAAACCGGCACTGGGCTCTAGGTTAATAGGTTAGTCCCAAAATCATATAAAATAGCATATAAAACATCTAAGATGGATAGTATAATAGCATGAATACTTCATAAATTATAGATACATTGGAGACGTATCAGAACACCACAGCGTAATGGTGTGTCCGAACATCGTAACCACACTTTATTAGATATGGTGCGATCTATGATGTCTCTTACTGATTATTCGCTATCGTTTTGGGGTTATGCTTTAGAGACGGCTGATACGTCTCCATCGTATCTATAATTTTTTATTGTTCCATGCTATTATATATATTCTGTTTTGGATGTTTAATGGGCTTTATTATACACTTTTATATTATTTTTGGGACTAACCTATTAACCCAAGGCCCAGTGCAAATTGCTGTTTTTTGCCTATTTCAGTGTTTCGCAGAAAAGGAATATCAAACAGAGTCCAAACGGAATGAAACCTTCGGGAACGTGATTTTTGGAACAAACATGATCCAGAGGACTTGGAGTGGACGTCAAGAAACAACCGAGGAGGCCACGAGGCAGGGGGCACACCTACCCCCTGGGCGCGCCCTCCCCCCTTGTGGGCCCCTCATGGCTCAACCGACCTACTTCTTCCTCCTATATATACTCATATACCTTGAAAACATCCAGGAGCACCACGAAACCCTATTTCCACCGCCGCAACCTTCTGTACCCAAGAGATCCCATCTTGGGGCCTTTTTCGGAGCTCCACCAGAGGGGGCATCGATCACGGATGGCCTCTACATCAACTCCATGGCCCCTCTGATGATGTGTGAGTAGTTTACTTCAGACCTTCGGGTCCATACACTACAAAAAAATACACTTCCGTGATGATACATATTTGTCACAGTAGGTCGTGTTTTTTGTCATGCATGTACATCCATGACAAATTTATGACAGAATCAAGATAGTCATACCTGTGCTGTCGTAGAAGTGTTCCATGACATTACCAAAATTATCATCACGGAAGTGTCCACTTCCATGACGATAAATCGCGCGTCACAGAAGTGCTTTCGTCAAGGGTGACCGACACGTGGCATCCACCGTAATGGAACACTGTTAAGCTATCGGGTCGGGTTTTGGATCCGATAACCCGTTAACAGCCCCGGCCAATGGGGATTTTCCACGTGTAAAATCATCATTGGCTGGAGGAAACACGTGTCAGCTCATCGTCGGGACAGATGTCATCCACTCATTGGACAGAAGGTGCCTATGATATGTTGACACATGGCACGGCCCAACAGAGGCCCATTCCTGTGAAAAGGCCGGCCCATGGAAAGCCTGTTAATGGCCTGTTCGCATATAGCCCATTTACAGCCCGCTAACCCAAGGCCCGTTACGCCCTATCCGAATTAGGCCCAGTAGCGTCATCTGGGCCATCCAATATGATTCCAGCCCGTTTTCACTTCTGGCCCATGTATGGCCCATGACGTCTTTCGGCCCATATGAGGCCCTATGTAAATCTTGGCCTATTAACGGCCCGTGGTGAAACTGGCTCGTAATGAACAGTGTATCACTTTACACCCATTAACGGCCCGTGGTGAAACTGGCCCGTAATGAACAGTGTATCACTTTATACCCATTAACGGCCCGTTATTCCATTGGGCCGTCTCCAGCCCATGTTATCTTTCGGCCTTCTTAGAGCCCATTTATTCTTGGGCTCATTTCCAGCATTCGTTTACTTACGGCCCGTTACTGTCATTTTCTGCTTGTGGGCCAAATTCAGCCCGTGGTTACAGTTGGCCCGTTTGTGGTCCGTTAATACGTTGGGCCGTTTTCATAGCGTCATCAAATACGGCCTATTAACGATGGCCCGTTATGGTCGGCCCATGAATGGACGATTCCAACTCTAGCCCGTTTACGGCCAGAATGCGGTCTGTTTGGCCCGTATAAGGCCCATTGATGATACGACCCGTAGAAGGCCCATTGATGATACGGCCTGTAGAAGGCCCATTGTTTCTACGGCCCGTAGAAGGCCCACTATTTCTACGGCCCGTAGAAGGCCCACTGTTTCTACGACCCGTAGAAGGCCCACTGTTTATACGGCCCGTAGAAGGCCCACTGTTTCTATGGCCCGTAGGAGGCCCAGTGTCACTACAGTAAATATTAGCCCATGGTTATTGTCGCCTAGTTTTAAAAAATAGGTTATTTTGCAGCCACTAGCAAACCGTAGAAAAAGAACTGCACTGACTACAAGCAAACAAATAAACAAGACAACAAGGAAATAAATAAGCAAGCAACTTACACTAGGCTATCACGGCTATTACACATATTACATCCACTGGGCATCAAAGTTCGCCACCAGTGCAAATATAGGGAACACAGTAGCATATAAACGCCGCAGCAAAACAAGTCCAGAACTGAAACCACTTCAGAAGAGCTCAAGAAACAATATCCTGGGTACCCATAATGCTGGCAAGATGCTTAGCAAGCTTATTAACTTTCTCTTGTTTGGCGCTTAAGTCCTCCAGCGCTTGTTGTTGCACCAGAAAGTATGCATATGAATTCTGCAGGGACTTCCTCAGTCCTTCGGCTTCCTGTCGCATAACATCTGATCGATGTCTTTCAGCTTGAAGTTGAAAGTCAAGAAGCCGAACTGATTCAGGCAATGAGTTCGAAGAGCTGGTGCCAGCAGTGGTAGCCAGTAACTCGAACACTACATCAAGACAGGACTTTGGGGTTGTCTCGGTGTCTTCAATATAGTTTTTATCATCTTTCTTGGAGACCAAAAGGGATGTCTCACTATCTTGAACCTTATCTGCAATACTTCCTTTACCATTGCATAACAGGGTACTCTTCTCCAATATTTTATCCATGTTCTAAAAGAGAAACAAACAAACACATCTCAGGTTTACAATGTAGTATATGAAACTCATTTTGGTAAACCAGTTCAGTAGTAAGGTGGACAAGATAACAGCATGAAACAAACATATATCTATGTAGTATGGTCACTGTATGGTCTATATCATTCTAGTTTATGTTGCCAAATCAAGATAGATATAGTTCGAATCATATCTATTTAAGACAAAGCAACATAGACAGAATATAAGTGTGGGAAACTACACAACAATAACAACACTTGTAATGTGCATGGCATGAGAACATAACTGTTTATTCAATTGAAACTGAAATCAACATAGAGCAAGTTACAACAGCAAACAGCCAAACACGTTGAAGAAACAGGTTTAAAACATACCTGTTGCGCCATTGGAGTTTCAATTGCATCCTTCAAATTTGAAATTAGTTGGTATGAGTAAATACAGTGATGCAAGAGCAAAGTAGTATGAACCATAGCTACGAAACCTGACCTGAGAACAATTCTTCTTCTGCTTTAAGCGTTGACTTCGGGTTCGGAGTGGTGGTCCTCGTGATTTGGGCACTGTAGTTGCCTTACTAACTACTCGTGTTTGGGTGCTCTGTGGTGGAGACGGTGCTGTGTCAACGGGAACTGGGTGTCTATCTGCTGGGGTTGGGGTTAGAAGGGGTGTAGCTGGTTCTCTGTCCAACTGGGCAGGGGTACAATCTGCATGAGTGTGGGTTATGTGTGGTGGGGCTGGTTCTTGGGCAAGTACAACCGTGGTTCTATCTACATCGACAGGTAGCACGATCTTTTCTGAAGACCGTGTTTTTACTCCCACAGATACTGCCATTACTCCCTCCAATTGAAATGGCTGATAAACAAGAAAAGTAATTGAACGTACAGACATTGTAAGATAGACAGGTGCAATGGATAGTAGGGAAGAAAACAGGGCATGAAATAATTCACATTTATGTTGTCTAAGCAAACAGAATAGCAGGACATAATTTCACATATATGATGGCTAATTAAACAGGATAGCATGACACAATTTGACATGTATGATGGCTAACTAAACAGGATAGAATGACATACTTCAAAATATGATGACTATGTAAACATGATGACATGATATAACTATACGATGTGTCTATTAAAGTGGTTGGCATGCCATAAATCACAAACATGCCGTCGATGGAAACATGATGGCATGATATAATTCACGGATAGAATGACATAATTTAAATATGATGACTATGTAAACAGGGTGAGATGATGTAACTATATTATGTCTTTAGAAAATGGGTTGGCATGCCATAATTCAGATACATGCTGTCTATGTAAACATCATGGCATGACATAATTCAAATATATGATTTATATACTAAGGAAGTGAGCAGAGGGCAATCGCATATATGATGTGTCAACTAAGGAGATGGCATTCAATATTGTGTATATGATGTAAAAACTTAGCATTGCAATACAACACATGCATTATATGAGTAATATAACCCTGCCAAGTTTGAGCATACACCTCAGGGGGATAATAGGACTGGTCATCTGCCTCTGAATCCTCCTCTGAAGAGCTATCTGTAACCAACAAGATATCTGCTTCAGCAGGTAGCATTGTCTGCTCTGAAGACCTTGTTTTCACTCCAGATTTCTCCATCACCAATTCAAATGGCTGATGCACAGGAAGAGCAGTTGAATATACAAACATTGTCGACAAAAGCAATGAGAAATACAAAAAAAGGACGGCATGATATAATTCACATATATGACGCTTGCCTAAACAGCATGGCATTGCAGAATTCACATACATAATGCCTTGCAACAAGATAACATTGCATAATTCACATATATAATGTCTTGCAACAAGATGGCATTGCATAATTCACATATATGGTAATTAGACACTAAACAGGTGGCATTCACACAAAGCATGTCTAAACTAAGCAAATGACATAGCAATGCAAGATACCATACGCACGATATGAGCAACATAACCCTGCCAAGTTAGGGCATGCACCTCGGGGGGGGGGGGTATGACTGGTCATCTGTCTCTGAATCCTCCTCTGAGGAGCTATCGGTAACCAGCAAGACATGCACTTCGTCAGATAGCATTGTCTTCTCTGAAGACCTTGTTTTCACTCTAGATTTTTCCATGACCGTGCCAAATGGCTGATGCACATGAAGAGTAATTGAATGTACTAAAATTGTTGACAAATTTAACACGTAATAAAAAAATGATGGCATGATATAATTCACATATAAGATGACTGGCTAACTAGGGCGGCGTTGCAAAATTCACATATATGATGCCTGGCTAGATAAGATGGCATTGCATGATTCACATATACGATAAAGAAACTAAACAGATGGCATTGACACAAAGCATGTCTAAACTAAGCAGATGCCATCTTTAATGTATACAGTAAGCAATGCAAGGCACCATATGCTTGATATTACCAACATCAGCATGCCAAGTTAGAGCGGAAGACCTCATGGGGTAAATAGGAGTGATCTTCTCCTTCTGAATCCCCCTCATAACAGTTATCTTCCTCTTGATTACGATCCGAAATGGGTGGAGGGGGGGCTGCCTTTGCGCCCACCATGGAACAACGTCTGCATGAAATTTTATTGCCACGCAGGGCTCGTCTCTTTTGCTCTACATGATCAGTTCCATTGTGTACAATAACTAGCATGCATAGGAATAAAACATAGTGAGATTATGTAAGGAGTGCATGCAGAAATCTACAGTGATGGTAGCAAACTGTGGATAGACCCAAAACCAATGATAGCAGGCGGATAATAGCTTTAGTTAAAAATGCAGATAATGGCTCCTTTAATGTTTGTTTGCACCCAACATGAAACTCATAGTAGACACCGGAGATTAACTAGATAGTACTGATTGCTGCCCCAATATGTACCCCACAACCATTTAAAAACTCAAGTTTCAGCATTAGTTTGGACCTGACTCGAAGTCTAATAGGTGAACACGATGATAATGTAGCATGTCATCATATTAAGCGACACATAACGTAAGCAGACACGGAGGAGTGCGACCTCTCTTGCGGACCCCTGTAGTCCTCAAGGTCATCTGCTTAGTTGATGATGGTAATGCAGTTTCCGTGGCTGCCGGCGGCAGGGAAGAAGATCTGAGGTGGTGAAAGACAGTCTGGAGAGCGGATCCCTGCTGTGGTGAACCCTTCCATCGTTGGAGGAGCTGAGCTGGGGTGGAACACAGCACCGCAGGAGCAGGACAAACCACACAAGGTTTTCTTTGACACATATCTGTAATAGAAGTAATTGAGTAAGAGCTTGTTTGAATTTGAGGATTCTAACAATGCAGGGATAGGAAATAGACAGGAATAGGATAGGAATGCACGTGCAAAACAGAGAATTTAATAACATAGGATTTCTGCCAATCTGGGTATTTGATTCACAATAATTGGAAGATCACAGGATGCAAAAAATCATGGTGAGATTAAGTCAAACCACAAGAAAATGTACGGTTATAATGCTATTATGCTACTATCTCTTAGTCTTGTGCTTGATGAATAGGAATATGAAAAGGAGGAGAAGTGGAAATTAGAATTCCTACGGTTTTTCTTTCAAGGAGACACTAAAGCAACAAATCCTACAGTTTTCCTTTGTTCCATTCCTTTGCACCAAATTCATGAAAAGTAGTACCATAGGAAACTTTCCAATTCCGATGTTTTTCATTCACTTTTCCTTTCAAACACTGGCGATTCTAGTAGGCAGGCTTGAGCAAGGAAAATCCTACACTAAAAAAATGTTTTTGTGCTACTTCTATTACTTTGGACCCAGGCCATTGCCATACTAGCTCAACTCCGAGGCCCATTGACAAATGCACAGCTCAAACGCGCAGAGGTAAATAATGATGGCGTTCAAGAGAGTCCATCACTTATAGCTAAGTTGCCTGGTACCTCACTGCTTGTCATATAGTAGGATAAAATAATCGTATTTCCCATTACTATGAGTGCTTAGTGGACAATATATATAACATGTAGAGTAAAAAAGAGATGCAACAAGTGTACAACCTCTTTGGCGAAGCCATGTCGATCTCAGCATGATTGGGTTGGCCGGTGAGGATGCTCCGGCTGACATGGCTGTCGGAGGAGGGGAAGAAGATCTTAGGCGTCTGGAGATGGAGCCCGAGGTACTGCTCTGCTGTGATGAAGGGTTTCGTCGTTGGAGCAGCTCCGGTGAGTTGTACGACGCCGAGGCTGAAGCAGGACAAGAGAGACAACAAACAACGTTAACCTGAGTGGAATTCTAATAGAATCTTCAATACATGACGTAAAATACATAACCACAAAGTGCTAGATGTAAAATACATCAGCCGCTCATCTCTGAACTCAACTGTCGAAACTGAATTTAACTGTCGAAACTGAACTTGACTGTCGAAACTGAACTTAACTGTCGAAACTGAATTTTGCTTTCGAAACTGAATTTTGCTGTCGAAACTGAACGCACTAGCAAGGTGAGACTACACGTCGGTCGACTGACTTTTTCATCTTTGGTCAGTCGATTTTGCAGTCGTTGGATACGAAATCAAGGGCCTGCGGTTCATCTTCAACCTCCATCCCCCTGAGCCGGCCAAACAGTAGCCCCCTGCCACCCACGGCCGGCGGTGCGCCGCCCCGCCCGCCCCGAAAACACTCCCCACCGCTGGTCCGCCGCCGCCCCGGCCATCCCTCTAGGCCCCCACGTGCCGAGCTTTTTCTCCGGCGATCCCCACGCCACCGCCCCGCCAACGCCCCGCCAACACCGCCGACCACCGCCCCCATCCTGAACCCTAAGATAGATAGTGGGGTACCTCTTCGGCGAGCCCCCCTCCCCGCTGCAGCTGGTTCTTCCTTCACCTCGACGACATCAGAGTGAAGTGTAGCTAAATCGGAGTAGCATCGCAAGCAAGAGCAAGAGCGAGAGCAGCAGCGCGAGCAAGAGCAATAGCAAGAGCAGACCAGGCAGGGGACCGAGAGCAAGCGCAAAGCAACATCACGAGCGAGAGCTAAAGCAGCAGCATGTCCTACTGATGTGGACGTCACCGCCGAGGGAGCGACGCCATCGAGGAAGTGGCCGGCGCCGCCGCCGTGGATGGAGCCGTGCCGTGTCGGCTCGGGACCGAGCGCCGGCAGCACCATGAGATCGAATCAAGAAGAAAATGCGGCGATTAGTGTACAACCTCTTTGGTGGTGCCGATTAGGTCGTAGCTTCATCCGAGGAAACGGTGATGATGATGCTCTTCTGGTGGTGCAGGTGAAGACGGCGGTGTGGGAATGGAGGTGGCGCGAAAAACGACGAGAACGTCGGGGCAGCTCCTTGGAGGTGGAGGACGGGGTGGCTGAACCGGTGGGACGATGAGATCGACAATGGATCGTCATCCGGTACGGTGGATGAGGGACGTCGAGGTGTTGCTGTGGACGACGTCGTCGGGGAAGAGGCTCTGGCTGGGTGGCGGACGGAGCAGGGTGTGGGATTTCGTCCTGGGTTTTCGCGGCCTCGGTGTACGAATGGGTGGGCGGATGGGATGGCAGTGGGGAACCATGGCTTAGAGACGCGCTTGTCCGAAATGTGGGGTAAGTTACGAAAGTAACCCCACCGATTTGAGGTGGTTCTTTCGGTTCAGGGGTACCATGGGCATTTCGCGTGTTGGGATTTCACAGGAGGTGGGAGTTTTCGTGCACGTTGTAATTTCGGAATAGCAAGGCGCGGGTTGAGATGGAGGGAGTTGTCGGAGCACAACGAGACAAAGATATATCTTAAATATTTTGGGCTAACAAGGCGCGGGTTGAAGAGGCGGGAGTTTCGCAGCATGATAGACAGAGACGCTAGCTGAATTTTCGGCATAACAAGGCGCGACTTGAAATTTCGGAAGAACAAGCTTAACGTGTACCAAAAAAAAGACAATTTGCACCTCAACACGCATAACACACACACAAACACCATTTAGACTAGAGTAAGGTACACGTGCATTGCACGCATGAGATTTGGCAACCAAATTATGAATAAATACCACATTAGAGCATGCAAGCTTTGAGTCATATATGCATGATGTAGATGTTCGTTTAATTCTTATAGTTCATTTCATTCAAAATCATCTAGTTTTTATAAGAAAGCTAATCTATTTTAAGATTCATGGAATTGTGCGTCGTAAGACATAAAGTAAAAACAAATAATGGCAAATCATGTAGAAAAACATTTGGGCAATTCTGATACGGAAGATTCTAGAACAAATAAGAAGTGCTTGTGTTTTGATGTTTGTGCATTATGCTTAAGTTCAACCATGGAGTCTTCTAGATTATACATGTGGCGAAATCTGGTGGAATCTAGATGATATCCAACGGCCAGTAGTGCTCAAATTTGCCATCTTTGGACCATCGGATTCGCCTCATCCAACGACCATCTTTCAAAGTTAAAGTTACCCACAAACAATATAAAAAAAATAAAATATAATATATATAGGGGTATAGATATAGATATGTGATGCAAAAGCCGCCCATCATCTCCAATTAGAATAGTGTGTCCATGCACGGATGCGACATGGCCAAATGATGTCTGCCATCGGTATCTCAAATTCAAATCAGTCTGACCTTGTTCAATGTGTATACATTACAACATGCTCGTTTCCAAACCATACCGCACAGATCTCCGTTATATTCATGCATGCATGGGTTTCAAACATCAGGATCTCTTATTCAAATATTTGAATTCAATTTACATTGATTGTGACCTCACCTATTCAGCTATTCTTTTACACCCACACAGTAGTCTTCTCTTTATAATTGCACCACTAACTTTCTCTCATGCATGCATGCACACACACACTACCAGTCGGCATTATCCATCGCACGCATGCAATCTTTTTCTTCAGGTCGGTCTCCCATGAAGGCACACACCAACACACATCCCCCTCTCCATCATATCGGGCATTCTTTATCTCTCACGCGTGCATGCGCAACGATCGATGTTCCTCTATGTATGTGTGTATATATCTAGGTCTTTCATAGTTTTCCACACAAACCGATCAATCGATATATCCAGTGAGGTCTCACCCTCTTTCCCACGTCCACATCGATCAATCTATACCTCTCTATATAGGATTAACATATATAGCTAATACACCCACATTAATTATGTATCCAACGTCCCCCTCTCATCATCCATGCCTTCCGCTTCATCTCTCAGACGCGTGCACAATGGCGAAGACAGGGGGCAGTAAGGGCCCTGCCCCCTCCCCCCTAACATCACTATATATCAAGGCTAATATGAATGTGATCATTAGACAATTGCTGCTAAAAATGGTTTAAGTTCATGAATTGACCCTCCTCGTAAAGGATTAGCAATGCTTGGCCCCCTAGCTCATTTATTTTTCATGGCTCCGCCACTGCGCGCATCAGCGCACGTGTTCGCCCCCTCTCTCTAAATATCGATCTCGCACTTGTGCATTCCTTCATAGTCTCCCTCCACTCGGCCCCTCGCACCATCTTCTAGCCCCCCACCGGATTTTGCCACATGTACAATCTAGCAGACTCCATGGTTGAACTTAAGCATAATGCACAAACCTCAAAACAACAGTGGTTCTCTTTTGTTCTAGAATCTTCCGTATCATAACTGCCCAAACTTTTTTCTAGTTGAATTGCCATTATTTGTTTTTACTTTATGCTTTACAACGCACAATTCCATGAATCATAAAATAGATTAAGGGCTTCTTTGATTCAAAGGATTCTCAAAGGAATTTTGGAGGATTCTAATCATTAGGAATTTTCCTATCTTGGTTGTTTGATTCGTAGGATTGTAAACCATAGGAATTTTTCCATATGATTCATTTGCACTAGATTTCATAGGAAACATCCCATCCACTCAAAACCTCTTTGAAAGAATTCTGCATTTTTTCTATGCACAATCAAACACTCGTACAATCCTGTAGGATTCAAGATGACATTCCACTATAATACCATGTTTTTCCTATTCCCGCGTTCTTAGCTTTTTTGTAAAAACTAATTGATTTTGAATGAGATGAACTATAAGAATTAAACGAAGGGCTACATCAGGCATATATGACTCAGAGCTTACATGCTATAGTGTGGTATTTATTTATAATTTGGTTGCAAAATCTGATGCATGCAATGCACGTGTACCTTACTAGTACTTCGAGTATGTGCAAAACACGTAAATTAGAATACCAATGGCACGCTACACAGTGTCTCTCTTACAGTTCATGAAGGCACATGGCACATGTGTAGGCGTTGTCGCGACCTCCTTGCGTGGATTGATCACAGTGACGTGCTGCTGGTTCCAGAAGAATGTACTCGTCCTCCCTGAGCCATACTGGTGGTACATGCACGAAGCGAAGATGTGCATGCACGCCATGCACACACTCATTCCTCGCATGCACACGCGGGTACACGGGCGGATGCAATTTTGTACCAAGATCCACCCCATGTGATAATTTGACGCGTGTAAAGCCGTTCACTTCATTGATGGTCAATTAATACAGCGCATGCAAATTGAATGGACGTGAGGGCGGAAGAAAGACATTATTACTCCACTGCGCGCATGCGAGTAGTTAAATCATGGGTTGCTAGTAGTACTTCCATTGGTCTCCTTCGTATTTTGTGCCAATTTTTGACAGTAACATAATATTTACGCATTTGAGCAGTGTAGTACTTGAAATTTATGTTCCGCTAAACTCATCGGGAGCCGTTTCGGGCCTCGAAACCAAAACCATCAATTAATCTTTACCTTGTTCCCATCACATTCGAAAGCCTGCTCACACCTACTAGTAGTACGTACCAAACCTGAACGTGTTCCCACTATGCAGGTATTAGTACTAGTGCTAGTACTTAGGTTATAAAAAGGGGAACTACCTAACCAAAAATAACTCTACCTGTCCTCCTCATAAGTGCTTCTTCTTCGTCCGTCGTTGCCATCGCCGGTGAGCAGAGCTCTAGGTCAAGAACTACTCATTACAAGGGAGCGGCAACCAAGGCTGCAGAAAAAAAGAGAGGGCTCGCCGCCATGCAGAGACCTCGCAAGATCTCTCACGGGCAGGCGATGGCTCCCAGGAGCGCCGTAGCCGCGGAGGCGAACATGCCGAGCCGGCGGAGCTGGAGTCGTTATCCCTCGACGGCATGCCCGATCAGCTCAATAAGTAGAAGGAGTTCATCCAAGGCTTGATGGAGTTGCTGAAGGAGAGCCTCGACGACATTCCCGCAGAGCTCAATCAGCAGGGGGAGTTGACCATCGGCTTGGTGATGCTGCTGAAGAAGAGCATTGCCTCGGAGAAGAAGGCGACCGACGAAATCCTGTGACTTCGGGAGGACAATGCGAAGCTCTGCCACGAGATCGACCTGTTAAAGGAGAAGAACGCCGGCTGGAAGAAGCTGCATGAGAATAGTAGTTCCTCGATGAAGATGCTGCAGGCCCTCGCCATGGAACAGAAGGAAGAGATGGCGAAGCTCCGCATCAAGCACCCGGCTGCTGTCAAGGTACGTAATATGGCCGTGGAACAGATGATGAAGGCTCGCGTCGAGAAATGCCGCGTCTTGGACACAATGATGAAGATGGCAGAGGAGACGCACAAGGAGATGGAGGTCGTGGAGGCGATGAAGAAGCAATTACGACTCCGCAGCGAATTACATCATTTGGGGTGATAATCTTCCTTCTTCTTTTGCTCCTGTGTTTCATCTTTTGCTTTGGGTGTTTCGCCGCACGTGTCACATTCTCTGCGAGGCATGAATAGAACAATGTTTTTTTGAGGGAATGAATAGAACAATGCTAACAATGAGATGACTAGCAAATTAGATCATTTTTATCGCCATATGGCACTGGGCTGCCGTGTTTCGTGCTCCTCCATCACAGTACTACTCCAGTGGAAAACTTGAGTATACCGCATGGTTCTTTGCTCCTCCTCGATTAGGTCGTCGGCGCATTTATATGAGTAGTCAAATCACAAGGCCCCGCCTACCAGCAGTAATGAGCCGTCAAATCACAAAGGCCCTCGCCTCTCGTGAAACCGACCAAGCTAGACTGCCCCGCCCTCTAGCCTTTTAAAAAATTTATAATTTTGTACAACAGTACTATCAATGGATTGCGCCATGGAGCAAAACTTAAAAAGGTGGTACATATAGAGAGCGCTCGTCGCCAAATTATGCATATAGTACTATTAAAAAGGCTAGTCATAATAATGGTGTCCAGCACAACCCACCCCTCAAATAAAACTAAGAGGGTGCTTGGATACGTTTTAGTCCCATGACTAAAAGTAGTGGGACTAAAACATGCTAGCCTCACCCATGCTTGGATTCAAATACTAAAAAGGCTAAAATCAAGTTAATGAGCATTTATTATCCTCCAAACCCTCCAATCCAGAACTCGCCTGTGTTAAAGGAGAGGAGTTAAATGAGTAGAGAGAGGACTAATCCAGATTTTAGTAGGGGTACCCCTGACTAAAAAATTTAGTCTCAAGACTAGTTTTAGCCCCTCTTTAGTCAGGGGTGCTTGGAACTTTAGCCTCTTAAAGAGACTATTTTTAGTCAGACTAAAATAAGTCCCTTCGATCCAAGCACCCTCTAAGCATCCTAGAATTCTTTGACAAAACTAAGCACCCTGAAATTCTTTGACAACTAAACTGCTGGCTATATGATGTTGGCCATATATATTGTACGTATATAATGTGAAGAAACGAGTGGTAGTACTATACCAACTAAAAGATGAAATGTAAGAAATACTAGTATGTACGTACTAAAGAGTTAAAGTAACAAGAAGAAACATAACATAGTTCTGCTGGGGGCTCAGCACAACACACTCCTCAAATTAAATTAAGCACACCTGAAATTAAACTTTGCAACTATTCCGGTAGACACTGCATTAGAACCACCATGAGCAACGACGCTGCCACCTTACTCGGAGTCCTCGTCCACGTCCACGTCCTCGACTTCGTCCTTGTCCCTCTTCCTCTTGACCGATACTTCTTTGCTTGAACCGCACACTTGGCTGTTGCTCTTCATCCAACCCTTGTAGATATTGAAGCAAAGGTAGCCATCCATTGCAGCATAGTGGATGTGGTCTATATCTAGTACATTCTGCTGCCATGCATGACGATGAAACGTGTAATGAGGTTTCTCCAGTTTACCGTACGAAGGATGAACCATGGCTCCTGCCAGGGTCAACATTGAAGGCTGACAAGAGGACACCAGCCGATTCTTCTAGAGGTCGAAGGTGTTGCCTACAACGAGGCCTATCTGACGCAGGACTTCTTTGTTGTTACCAAAGTCTATAGTAACGAATTTGACTAGGTTGCTCTTGAGGAAGTTCTTTAAAATCCTGGCACTCAACGTCGACATGGCATATGTGGTAGACCAAGCAAATGTTATGTACGCAAACCTGGATCACGGCGGGCTTCTTCCTCTCTTCATCCTTTAGATCCTTCTCTCGTCCCAGGATTGTGGTGTACTCAACATCTAGCCCAGCGACCCACTCATCATCTGAGTTTTCGAACATGCGTCTGAAGCGAGAAAGGCATCCTTTCACCATCGCAGAAGAACGGGTGTAGATGACGTCGAACTCATCGCCGGTGATGGTTCTAACCTTGTAATCACCGCCGATCATGGAGATTTGGGACGCCATGGATTTGGGAAGAGGGTTAGGATTAGTGGAATTGCCGTAATGTGAATGGATGGGACGACTAGGAGCGAACCGCCGTAGTATTGAAGGACGTGTGGGGACGAGTAGGAGCGAACTACCAGCATGCGAACGGCAGGGTAGTGGCTTTCCATTCTCCCATGATACGGGCTTCCGAGAGCCCTTGGATCTGAGATCGAACGGTTGCATGGCGTGATTCTAGACCTATGGGTGAATATCCTATCCTGGAGGGTTATTCTGCAAATTTTCAGCAACTTAGCATGCGACCGTTTGATCTCAGATCCAAGAGCTCCCAGCAGCCCGTATCGTGGTCGCGGCTACCACGACCATCGCGTCGCTCGCGCGGTCGCGCCCTTGGAGATTTAACATGGTGCGTTAGGCTATCTAATGTTGGCATGTCATACATAGTCATCACTTAGTCACTCATACTACAACATGGTTGGCTATAAGTGTATTTTTTACTCCTCTCTATCTCTTTATTCGTACTCAAGGAAGAAACGGTGCTAAGCGCATGTATTTATTGCATTTGCCAAGGAGTGACCTCTTCCAATGAAATGGTTTTGCTAAGTTTGCTTCATTTAATTAGCTATAGACTCAAAATTGTCTTTTCACCTAGGTAGACGCGCTTAGCACCGTTTCTTCCTTGGGTCACCAAACTAGTCTCTCTCTTCTTGATTAACTTGCCACATCAGACTTTATGCCTATGTGGCAAGCTTAAGCACCTGTAGGAGCAAGTAAAAGTAAGTACAATAGTGCGCTTTACATGTCATTTTTGCATATGTGGAGGAAAGAGAGGCAAGGAAAAAGTGGAGAAGTGGGCTCTCATGCAAGAGCCAGCCTCTACTACATGGTGGAGCATTAGGAGAGGCACCTGTATGGAGGTGGTCAGGAATCTGGGAGACTCACGCCGGTCGTAGCACCGCAGTTAAAATGATAATGGCAAGTCAAATCACGGGGCCCCACCTGTCCAGCAGTAACTCGCTGTCAAATCACACAGCCGTACGTTTGCAGCAGCCTACTCGCTCGTCTTCTCGCGTCTCTGTCAAACCGACTAGGCGGAACTGCCCTGCCGCCTACCGCGCAGGAAAAGCCCCGCCGCCTACCGCGCAGGAAAAGCCCCGCCCTCGACTTTTAAATAGTATACAGTATACTAATTTTGTATCCATGGATTGCGCCCGCGCCATGGAGCAAAGCGTCTAGAAAACGGAGGAGAGACGATGATCTTGCAATAAAGAAGAGGGAGAGGCGAGACAATGGTTTTGGAATGGAGATGATGGAGAGGAGAGGAGGTGGTTTTGCAATGGAGAAGAGGGAGAGGAGCGTGCGGCAGCGATTTAGGATTGGACGAGAGGGATGGCGCGCTCTGACTGGATCAAAATCAAAATCAATTTACCCTTCAATTAAGAAAGCGACCCCACATTAACTAGTCTCCCTTTTATTCTGGGTCATAATTGACCATGATTTTCGCACATAAAATATATGTTATACATTGTATACAAGGCCACTATCAAAATAACAATTTGCAACTATACAAGGCCACTAACATTAATTGAGGCAAAATTGATGGCGTTTGCCTCGTACTAGCACCCGAGGACATTAATATCCCTTTTGCGCATGCGGGAGTGAGAAGGTTAGCTTGCATTCCCAACATTAATCAACCAATGAGGAGTAAGAGGGTTGGCTTGTTGTGCTTGGGAGAGAAAAACCACATTAATTAACACGACAATCAAGGTGACAAGCTAGCTTGCAACATTGACTTAAACATAGCATTGATTTTTACCTTGGTACCTGTAATATGAGTTTGTGGCCTTGTATACCAAAATGGAGGGAGTATAATTTGAAAGTACATTCAGATACGAACCAAACGATACAATTTTTGGTGACATGCATTCACATTTTGCTTGTCAAATACAGTACGTGGTCAAACTTTGACCCAAAATACGCGAAACAACAAAAAAATACTTCCAAGACCAGCGCCGCTCTTCCGTTCTTCTCCTCTTAAACCACCTCCGCTCCTCTCCTGTTGCAATCTAAATGCAGCGCCGCTCCTCTCCTCTTCCATTTCAAAACCACCGCCCCTCCTCTCCTGTTCCAGTCCAAAACCAGCGTCGCTCCTCTCCCGTTCTAATCCAAAACCAGCGCTGCTCCTCTCCTCTTCCATTCAAAAACCACCGCCGGCGAGTGAAGGTGCTGTGGAGAAGTAGATCGATGGAGGAGTACAACTGATACGTGAGGATCGCAGACGGCGACCCTGTGAAGCTAGCTAGGATGTTGGAGATACAGTCTTGGTTTGACAACAAGGACTAACTAGCAGCGATGGCGACATCCATGGCCAAATATCTACAATAGAGCGAAAAGGCGGCGATACTCCCGGAGGGAGTCGCGCCGGAGTACATAGAGCTGCTCCTCTGGGCCATGGAGCAAATAGATTCACCAAATCCGATCGTGAGGGAGCGGTGGTGGGAGTATCGATCCCAGATGGAGCATCCACCAGAGATTGAAGGATCGAGCATCTACAGGGTGCCGTTTGTGAGGGTGTCCTGCCATAGCGAGCTGGTGGAGTCTTTGTCGACTGAACCCAACTGCAAGAGGAGAAAAGCAGTTGGCCCGACGACGCTTCCCCGCCATCGTCTCCCTCATCGTTCACATCGTCTCATGGGGCGGCTGTCTGCCGCCGAGGAATAGGAGGGGGCTGCCCCCCCAGCCCAATAGTCAGGCAAGTTGTGAATTGTCAGGAGGAGCATAGGGTTGTCAATATTTGCAGGTTGTGAATTGTGTTTTGTGTTGTGTATTTTGAGAGTACTTTTAGATATGAATGTCTTTTGAATTTCAGATTTGTAGTATTGAGCATATAAAGTATTTTATGAATTCTAGAGATCTATTTTTAGCACTTAAAAAATGTAGTTTCATAGGAGTATAAAAGTGCAGACAATGTGATTCTCAGAGAAGAAACTGCAAGTTTCAGTTTCAGATAAGAAACTGCAAGTTCAGTTTCAGATAAGAAACTACAACTTTTAGAGGCAGAGCATTTATATTAACACGGCCTTTTCAAACAGGGTTAACATCATGTTGGAAGTTTTATTCATGGTCGAAAATGGAACTACCAGCCAGTTAACATCATGCCGATCAACATTCGTGCATAGCACATCTTCATATGATGCACAGTCAAAATGCCCACACAATGTCGAGTGTGCGAAACATAGACAAAATGAGGGACGAAGTTTTGGCAAGTGTTGGACGTGGTTTTGGGCTGCCCCGTCTAGGCTTTCATTTTTAACATGCGCAGCCCACGACCTCGGATGGGAGGTCGCCTATGGACCTCCCATCCGAGCTTTTATTTTTGGCAGCCCAATTTATGTATTTTTTTGAAGAAAACGCAGAGGTCTGTTCTATTTTTCTATATAATAATAGGAACGCCAGGTCCAACTTATGTTTCCCTTCTAACTATATTATATATATTTAAATTATTTTATATGTTGACTGTTTAGTTCACATACTCCCTCCTTTTCGGTTTATAGGGCTTATCTCAAAATTTTAGTTTTCCCATTTTATAAGGCTCAATTTGGTTGTTTTCCATCACATGTTTAGATTCCAAGGTGCATTAAATCATTGCATGCAAGTATTAAGAGAAAATTGACCAATGCATGTGCTTTATGCATGCATTCATTGCAATTTGTGCATTGATAAACATACTTTTTTGAGGAAAACAAGTGCATTAATTAGGTGCTTTTGCAAACTACAAAAAGTATTCCACCATTCATCATCTACCTTGGTTGGTGAGATTTTTGAATTGAGCCCTATAAACCGAAAAGGAGGGAGTAATTGGCAAACAGATCTCGCCGCCACCCCACGCCTCCTGACTCCGGGCGTGCCTGCCCCCCTCAGCAAGTCTGCTCGCGCGCCTCATGGAGTCGCCAGCCATATCCACGGGGGAATGGCTGGAAGACATGCAGATGTACAAGATGCATCTCCCACATGTCTACAAAGCCTTCCCGCGGATGCTCCAGCCGCTCGACTCTGTTGCACCGGCGGTGCTGCGGGAGACTCGAGGGAGGAGATGGAGGGAGCGGGCGATGCGGATCCGCGATGACACTCTCTCATGGACCCAGTGCATGCGTGAATGGAGGGAAGCAGATGAGGAAGCTGCGAGGGACGAAGCCGAGGAGGGACCGAATCCGCTCTCTCACTCGCGCAGGTATGCTCGGATGTGCAAGGATCATGTGGTTTGGGAGCTGTTGAATCTAGCCCCGCGGATCTACTTCGAAGGAGATTTCTAGAAGAAGCACAAGATGCCCCACCCCAGTGAGCCACCGATTGCGTTCGTTTGATGGGCGAAAGGAGAAGTGAATTCAGGAGATCCACGCCGTGCTGCGAGATGGGAATGCTTGACTGGACTCCTGCCCACCAGCATGCCACCGGAGCCGGAGTAGGTGGATCCCCTACCTTACCTCTCCCCCAAACATGCAGAAGATTGAAATTAGGCTTGTAATCTGCTTCAATTGAGCTGTCTGGTGGTTATTTCTGCTTCCTGAGAGACAACATCTGGCTGGAGGATGAGAACGAACCAGGAACTTCGATGAATTTCCCCTATCACAATGGGGGGGAGCGCCGGTTGGGCAGTGGTACGGCCCACCTCCGCCCCAAATGGGGGCACAATCTAGGAAGGCTCCTGTAATTGCCCAAGATCAATCTGCTGGTGGTTCTGACTCTCAGATCAGTGGGAAATCTCAAGGCAAGAATCAGCAAAAGAAGAGATACACTACTAGGGAAAACCCTAGCAGTAGCGCTGGTTTTGTGGTCACTAGTAGAGCGGGTAGGCGCGCTACTAATAAGGCACTACAGCTATTGCTTAACAGTAACGCGTGCCGCACGCGCTACTGCTAGGACAAATAGCTGCAGCGCTTGTTCACTCCCACGCTGCTGCTAATGTAACTACTGGCAGCGTGTTTTCTTTCCATCGCTACTAGTATTGTTTTTTTATTTTTTTATTTTTAGTGTATTTATGCGCCACCGTACAAATATTGGTACAATACCAGTTATGAGGTTTACATCATTATGTCCATAACAGTGTGTCAAATGAAGGTGGATTAGGTTCAAGTGGAGGCAATATGTGGTGCATGTCAAAAGTATACTACTAATCCAAACTTGATCTAGTTTGGACTAGTAGTACTTTCGATGTGCACCACATGTTGCCTCCACTTGAATCTAATCCGCCAGCACAAGCTATTTAATCATCATCATAATCATTAGCACCAACAATATTTATTTAATCACCACTAACACTAGCTAATAATAATCATCAGTCATTACCACCAACACTAGCTATTTTATCATCATAGTAATAGTGTAGCACATCATCATCCTCAAACTCATTTCTAGCTAATCACTCCTGCTGCTCTCTCTTAGGTAAAACAACATAAAACATGTGTAGCTCTCCTCCTTGATCAAGTTGGAGCATGCAGATGAACCTGCCTCCTAATTTTGGGTAGCACATCTGTTTGCTGCCCCCTAGTACTTGTCTGCGCTCCCCCATCACATATCTGGTCCAGTCTTGCACTATTAAGCATTCATCGCTGATCTTGAATGCACTAAAGTAACATGTAGGATATCTTGGCCGTAAGCTAATAATACTCATGGTACCTTTAGTCTCGATCCCATAAGGCACAATATTCATCGGGAGTCCCTGTTGAAGAACATCGTATGATCACATACTTAGCAATGAAGTTTAGCTTCACAAATAATGTATGGAAAAGATGCACTGAGGACAAATAGTAAAAATATGGCCATCCTTCCTAAATAGATGTGACCGTAGTTCATGACGAACACTATTGGTTGCACGTTTTCAGTACTAAGATTTCTAAGTCCAGGAAGAAAATTTGTCTTGACGGTATCAAGATCCTCAAGCCATGAAACATAATGACTTAGCTCCTCGCAGTTTAGTTCAGCCTCAGGACAGTAGTAGGTCCTGTATACCAAGCGCTGGACATGTTTGCTTGCACCGAAATAAGCTGACAATACAAATTAGTTGTCAACTATTTTTGAATAAACAATATCAAAGACATAAATATGGTTGAGAAACTTACATTTTGGTGTAACTGGAGGCGTCTGCACATCGACCCAGATGTCGTTATTACCTTCAAAATCATCTTCCGGACGAATATCAAAGGTGATAACCATATCAGGCTCAAATGCATAAGTCTTGCATAGTGCTCACCATGTTTTGCATCCAAAATAGGTGTAGTCTTCTGAATTGTATAATTTTGCGTGGAAAATATAACCATGCTCGGTCTTCAAATAAACTTTCTTTACCTCCATAGTATGACCGAGACCTATCTTATCCAATACAAAAACTCTTGCATGGTAGGGGATACGCTAGTAGAATAGTAAAAAAATATAAGTTGAAGCAAATGAAGCAGATGTCATGCTTAATTACGAAAAAAGACTTGTCGTTGTGACTTACTGTATCCACTTCGAAGTTCTCGTCCAGCTTGATGCTGAAGCGCCTATCATCATCTAGGAAGATTCCGTCGCACAGGTCGCGCTCGTCTTCGCAGTATTTGCAAATACCGAAATCCTTTTTGTCGTCAGACATTTCCTATGTTCATAGTTAAAAACATTAATTGAAAACCGATAAAAGACAACTACCAGGATACTCAACACACAAATCTGGGGCACTCGATATTTCCTACATATTCTGGAAAAAGTCATGCCAAAATTCACGGAAAAATCTGGCATGACCTTTGCTAAAATAGGATATATCGAGCGCCTGAAATTTGCCGGAACGGAAATGAATCAACACTCCGGCAAAACATAGGCTACTCGGAGGTGTAACCTGCAAACATGACCGGCCACTTGGATATTGAGCAACACAAGATATACATTTCAAAATATCTTATAAGACTCAAATTAGCATGCATTCAATAAGCAAAAGTAAATCATCTCATGCGTCCGTACATCGCCGAATATTATCACTAATACATCCCGAGTAGTGTCATACATATAACATCACTAGTACAACTAAAACCCTAGCACACGACGGGTATCGGCGCGGGCGGTGGACACCCACAGAGAAGGAACCATCACGGGATCATAGCTCCAGTGAGATCCCTGGAGAACCTGCCAGGTATTGGAGAACCTGTGCTCCAACGCAAACAAGTAGCGACGGTCGTGCGCGTCCTCCTCACTGACACGGTGACGCACCACCTCCGCGGAGTCCTCGAGCCTCTGGACCGTCACTGGCCCACGCGACCGCCACCAAAGAAGGTTCAGGTCAATGACAGGCTGGCTCCTCACCAACCTGCGCCCCCCGGTAGGTAGCGCCTCCCAGTACCACCCCGGCGGAGCCCAGTCCTGGACATGGCCCATCTGGTCAAGCAGGTGTCGTCCTCCGCCGACTTGACAACGAGGATGCGGGATAGGCATCGTCCACGTCGATGCGGGAAAATTGCTTTAACTAAAAAAATAGCAACAAGTTCTTACTAACTAGTTCTATTAATTCGACTAGTTCTTACTAAAAATAAACTTACTATAAATAAAAATATTCTAGTACCTAATTAGTACCTAGTTCTTACTAACTAATTAGTACCTAAGAACTACTGCCCTAATTACCATCTAATTTGATGAACCTATAGGGGTGGAAAGTGGTAGAAACCCTGACTAATTTGATGGAGGTAGAAACCCTAGGCAGAGGTAGGGGAGAGGGAGGAGCAGGCGTGCTCACCTCGGGTGCCTGCGACGAGGGAGGGGCAGGCGGCGTCGAGGTCGTGGTCGGGGCTCCGGGGCGGCGTTGAGGTCGGGGTGGGGGGCGGGGGCGGCGTCCGGGGCGGCGTTGAGGTTGGGGTCGGGGGCGGCGTCCCGGGCAGCGTTGAGGTCGGGGGCGGGGCCGGTGTTGAATCTGGGGTCGGGGGAAGCATGGGGAGAGCGCGCGGCGGCCGAGGGGCGACGGCGGCGGCGAGAGTGGAGTTGATTTGGGGGATGAAGTGGCCGGGGAAGGATGAACCGCATGGTTAAGTCAGAAGTACCAGCAGCGCGTTCCAGAAAAGGGCGCTACTGCTACGTTAGCTACATCGCGTTTTGGAATACACGCTGCAGCTAAGGAGATTAGCAGTAGCGCCGGGCCATTATACGCGCTACTGCTAGGTTGGGCTAGCCATGTGCGCCCAGTTCAAACATAGCAGCAGCGCTTTTCGCTAGTACGCGCTACTGCTAAAGTCATAGCAGTAGCACGGTTTATTTACGCGCACTGCTACTAAGTAGCAGCAATGCTTGATTTTGTACAGCGCTACTGGTAAAATTCTGTGTATAGGCTTTTCCCTAGTAGTGATAGGACATCCAGAAAACTGCTCCTGCCCCTGCTTCGGGCCTTATGGCATACTCTGAGGTGATCTGCTGCAACTGTGGGGAACCAGGGCATCATTTGGATAAATGTGTCAAGCCCAAGAGTTGTTTTATCTGCAAAATGGTTACCCATAAAGTTGAGAATTACCCTGTCAGAAGGAAAACCCACAGTTCTGCTAGATATGTTGGAAGTGCTGCTCCAGGATTATGTCCACCATTGACAGAATTTTCTTTGATACAGAATTAGATAGTTTCTTTCCCCTTTCTAGTTGCAGAGCTCTACCCAGATGTGGTAGTTACCACACTCCTTTGCTCTGGGACTCTGGTCTTAACCAAACTCCAATGAGCAATAGTTTTATATTTGAAAAGTGGTGGTTGCTTAGAGAAGATTTTACTGAGCTAGTCAGGAAAATCTGGAATGAGCCTACTGGGAGCAGCTGCCCCCTAGAAAATTGGCATATCAAAATCAGGAGATTTAGAAGAACTACCAAAGGGTGGAACTCCAATGAGGAAGCTAATCTTAGAAGATACAAAAGGCTTCTCCTCCTTGATTTTGATTCTCTAGATATTAAGGCAGAAACCACTGACCTCTCTGAGGCTGAGACTAATAGATTAAACTTTGTCAATGGAGAGCTCAAGAAAATTTGGCTTCAAGAAGAAATTAAAGCCAAACAAAGGGCTAGAGATAGGAACATTAAGAAGGGTGATAGAAATACTGCTTACTTCCATGCAGTAGCTAACCAGAGGAGGAGGAAAACCCTCATTCACTCCCTTGATGTCCCTAATGGCCCTGTTACTGAGGTAGATGAGATGCTGAAAGTGGCTAGTGACTTCTACAAAGACCTGTTTAAGAAAGAAAACCCTTCTGGGTTCTCTCTACAAAACAATTTTTTCTCTTCTTCTGAAAAAGTCTCTCCTGCTGAAAATGAGCTACTAGAAGCCCCTTTTTCAGAGACAAAGGTGAAGGAAGCCATTTTTAGCTCTTATCCTAATGGGGCTCCTGGTCCTGATGGGATTCCCTTCTTGTTTTACCAGCATTTTTGGGACTTGGTGAAAATGATCTCTTAGATCTTTTCCAAGCCTTTCGTAGAGGAGAGTTGGGTCCAGCAACTTACTCATGGGGGGTCTGTTGGGGTCAAGTTAAATAACTGTGAAAGTGATTTTTTCCTTGCTGGTAAAGGCCTTAGGCAAGGTGACCCTATCTCCCCGCTTTTGTTTAATTTTGTAGTGGACATTCTTACTAAAATGCTGAGCAAAGCTGCTGATCATAGTCTGATTGTAGGGCTCTGTCCTGAGGTCTGCCCTGGTGCCATCATCTGCCTTCAATATGCAGATGATACCATCCTTTTCTTAGACAATGACTCCACACATGCTAGCAATTTGAAAACTGTTCTAACTTGGTTTGAACAAGTCTCAGGCATGAGAATCAACTACTCTAAAAGTGAACTCATCCCTATCAACATGGATGATCAGGAGTTAGCTGACTTCCTCTCTATTCTAGTCTGTAATAAAGGTAACTTCCCCATTAAGTACCTAGGTATCCCTCTCCACTGATAAACTGAGGAGAGAGGATATCCAACCCCTTCTGGATAAAATTATTAAAAGGATTGCTGGGTGGAGGGGCAAACTTCTCTCTTACAGAGGTAGATTGATCCTCATACAAGCTTGTTTGGCTAGCATTCCAGTGTATCTCCTCTCCTTCTTCAAGTTCCCTAAATGGGCAATGAACCTCATCAATTCTCAGATGTCTCATTGCTTGTGGAATGATTTTGAGGGAAATAGGAAGCTACATGATGAAGCTATGTACCTAGGGTAGGGTCACGGATCTGTCCAAGATACCCTCCCCAAGGACATCTCTAAAGGAACCAGAAGCGGTCGAAGAAAAATCATCATCCACTCGACCGTGAAGCTATGTTCCACTCGACAGTATAGAAGACACTCGACTATGCGAACAACCACTCGACGATATGAGAAACTACTCGGAGTGTAGAAGGCCTAACGTCACTCAGGATGACAACAGTCGGTCATTCGCTCTGCAACCTTAAAGATCATTCATATCTCTTTATTACTAGCGTTACCAGTAACGCCCTGCCTTAATGTACATTGAACCCTTTGTAACATGGGCTGGCTGGGGTCCTGGCGCACTCTATATAAGCCACCCCTCCTCCAAGACAAGGGTTCACACCCTTTGTAATTCACACGCATATATCCAGTCGACCGCCTCCGGGCTCCGAGACGTAGGGCTGTTATTTCCTCCGAGAAGGGCCTGAACTCGTAAAACTCGCGTGTACAACTCCTCCATAGCTAGGATCTTGCCTCTACATTCCTACCCCCTATTCTACTGTCAGGCTTAGAACCACGATAGTTGGCGCCCACCTTGGGGCTGGTGTCTTAGCGACTTGTTGGAGAAGTTGCAATTTTTTCCGATCCCCTTCATCATGGTTTCAGGCGGACGTTTGGCTGAGGGTCGGGAGATCCGTCTTGGCGCGCTCGTGTTTGTAGCCGACGACTCCGCTTGGCTTCAGGAGGCTCCACTCGACATCGGCGCACTCCCCGCCCGCGGGGCGACGCACTTTCGCGCGTGCGTCCGCGGCATCCTCCTGCAGCAGCCGTCGACCCAATATCAGTTGGCTCCAGCAGCTTTCACCCTCCCTATGCCCACCAGAGCAAATGTTCCGGTCGGTCGAGGCTTCAGAGGGTGAGGCATGCGGTGGCTCGCCAGTCGGCCACCCCTCAAGTCGCAGCAATCGAGCCTGATGAAACTCTCTACGGCCTGTTCGATCTGTCAACTGGCTCTGTAGAGACTGCATCCAAGTGCGACAACAGCGACCCAGCGGCAGAAGTTTTGATGGTCAATGGACCACGCAGTCCTCCTGGCTTCACCTGTGAAGACAGAGGTGATGGGGACGACGATCCGTCGCGCGTTCATGAAGAGTACTGCCCCGGACCCCTCTCTTCACAACAGAGGGAGGAACTTAGCCGCCGGAACATGGATGCACTGCATACTCCTATAGTTGGAGAAACCCCTGAGGCCTAGGCCTTGGAGCAGGCGCGCCTAGCCAACTTGGCTGAGCGCACTCGACTGGAGAACCTCCAGCGCACACTCGACTATCACGCTCGGCAGCATGCTCCCGAATCCAGTCGACGCCAACTTTTTCCGCCTCCGACTCAGGTATACCGAACCCCAATCCAGAATCTAGCAGCTGCTGCCCGGATAGCGAAGTCAATCCAACCTTCTCAGTCAGAAGTCGGCCGAGGTCTGGTGCAGATCCGAGCTTTGCTCCGGGCGGCAGGAGAACAGAATACAACCATATCTGAGTCGTGGAATAGGATCCATAGCAGATCCGTGGTTGCAGACATAGTTCAGTCGGCTCACAGCCCAAGATCGCCCCCGAGGCGTGAGGGACGTGGAGATCGACGAGATCAGTACAGAAACCATGAGCAATATGATCATCGAGTCGATCGCGATTACCATCGTCGAGTGCCCACGCCTCCCCCAAGGAGTGGGTCGTATGTGCCGTGGCAACATGATGACAGGCGCCCTCACAGTGTTGGGCGAGGGATTCCAGTTGACCCCAGGGAGCCAGGCTTTGATGTGAGATCTATTCTCGTTCAGGGCTTGGTCGACAGAAACAGAGCTCACCGAGAGGGCCATGACAGGGATCCGCAAACCAGCAGCAGGGTGCATGTCTCAGGTCCAGAGTGCTTTAGCAGAGCCATCAGGGCTGCAGTGATCCCCCCAACTTCAAGTTGGCGACTGGAGTTAGTAAGTTCACTGGTGAGTCCAAGCCTGACACTTGGCTTGAAGACTACCGAGTGGCTGTCCAGATTGGTGGCGGCAATGATGAAGTGGCCATGAAACACCTTCCTCTGATGTTGGAGGGCTCGGCTAGAGCATGGCTGAATTAGTTGGCACCTAGCAGTATTTATACTTGGGAAGATCTCGCTCGAGTATTTGTCAGAACATTCGAGGGCACTTGCAAACAGCCGGCAGGTTTGACAAAATTACAGTGTTGTGTTCAGAAACTGAATGAAACTTTGAGGGATTATATCCAGAGATGGATCACCCTACACCACACGGTGGAGGATGTGTCTGATCATCAGGCAATTTGTGCCTTTAAGGAAGGTGTCAAGTATCGGGAGTTGAATCTGAAATTTGGTCGGACAGGAAATATGACTCTGACTTGGATGATGGAGATTGCCACCAAGTATGCCAATGGTGAAGAAGAAGAACGACTCTGGAGTGGCAAGCACAAAGCAGTCGCCCATGAAGCCGGGGGAGGAAACTCCGGTCGGAAACAGAAGTGCAAGGCCGAGCCAGCTGCTCCTGGTGAAGCCTTAGCTGTGGTTCAAGGAAATTCAAGGGGAAGCCCAAAGGGCCGTGGAACCCCAAGAAAGTAAAAGATCAAGATGGAAATGATGTGCTGGATCTGCCGTGCCACATCCACACCAAAAAAGATGAAGAGGGTAATTTCATTTTATCCAAAGCACACCACTCGGCAGTGTCGACTCCTAATCCAGCAATTCCGAGAGAAACAGCCCAAGGAAAAGGAGAAGGGAGCAAACAAGGCTGAGGATGAGGAAGAGCATGATGATGGTTATCCCCACGTGAATTCCACTCTGATGATTTTTGCTGATGTTGAGAGTAAAAGTCGATTGAAAACCATCAACAGAGAAGTAAACATGGTCGCTCTAGCGACACCCAGTTATTTGAAATGGTCCCAGACTGCCATTACATTCGACCAGTCCGATCACCCAGCGCACATAGCCACCCCTAGGAGGCAAGCACTGGTGGTCGACCTGGTGGTCGAAGGCACCCGACTGACAAACATCCTGATGGATGGTGGCAGTGGCCTGAACATACTGTATGCAGAGACGTTGAAGGGAATGGGCATTCCAATGTCCAGACTCAGCAAAAGCAATATGAGTTTCCATGGGGTCATTCCAGGAAAGAAGGCTCCATCACTCGGCCAGATTGCTCTCGACGCGGTTTTCGGTGATTTCAAGAATTACCGCAAAGAAAGTTTGACATTTGAAGTTGTGGATTTCTAGAGTGCCTATCATGCTATTCTGGGCAAGCCAGCTTATGCTCGTTTTATGGCTCAACCATGCTACGTGTACCTCAAATTGAAGATGCCTGGTCCCAAAGGGGTGATCACTGTCACTGGTAGTCGGAAGAAGGTAGAGGAGTGCTTCCAGAAGGGCTCAAAGACCGCCGATGCACAGATGGCTGTAGCAGAATTGCAAGAATATCAGAAAAATGCAGATCCGAGTGATTTGTTGCGAGCCAAGAAGCCAGCCACAGATTCAGCATTTCAGTCATCTGCTGAAACAAAGTCAATTCACATTCACCCGACAGACCCCAATGCTGCTCCGACTCACATTTCAACCACACTCGACTCCAAATAGGAAGAAGCGCTCATCTAGTTCCTCCGTGAGAACTGGGACATCTTTGCATGGAAACCTTCAGACATGCCAGGTGTTCCTAGGGGACTGGCTGAGCATCGTTTGCGAGTCGACCCAAAAGTGAAACCAGTCAAAGAACATCTTCGACGGTTCGCCGTGCAGAAGAGGAAGGCAATCGGTGAATAGGTGGCTCGGCTTTTGGCAGCTGAGTTTATCAGTGAAATTTACCACTCCGAGTGGTTAGCTAATGTTGTCATGGTCCCAAAGAAGGACAACTCACTTCGCATGTGCATCGACTTCAAACATATCAATCGAGCCTGCCTGAAAGATCACTTTCCTCTCCCTCGCATTGATCAGATAGTTGACTCGACTGTGGGGTGCAAGCGTTTGTCCTTTTTGGACGCCTACTCCGGGTACCACCAGATCCGTCTGTACGGACCCGACGAGATAAAAACAGCTTTCATCACCCCATTCGGATGCTTCTGTTATGTCACTATGCCATTCGGCTTGAAGAACGCTGGAGCCACATTCATGCAGGTGATTCATAAGTGCCTGCTCACCCAGATCAGTCGGAATGTGGAAGCATACATGGATGACATTGTGGTCAAGTCACGTAAAGGTTCCGACCTACTGACTGGCCTTGCTGAAACCTTTACCAACCTCAGAAGGTATGATATCAAGCTCATTCCATCAAAGTGCACGTTTGGAGTTCCGGGCGGAAAATTACTCAGTTTTCTCATTTCCGAACGAGGGATCGACGCTAACCCAGAGAAAGTGGGTGCTATACTCCGAATGCAACACCCTTTGCGTGTGCATGATGTCCAGAAGCTTACTGGTTGCTTGGCCACCCTAAGTCGGTTCATTTATCGCCTCGATCAAAAGGCACTGCCTCTTTACCGACTGATGAAGAAATCAGATAAGTTCGAGTGGACTCCTGAAGCTGATGCAGCATTTGCAGAGCTAAAAGCCCTGCTTTCCACCCAGCCGGTGCTTGCTGCCCCAATTAGCAAAGAGCCTTTACTGCTTTATATAGCAGCCACTGGACAAGTCGTCAGTACAGTACTTACGGTCGAGCGGGAAGAAGAGGGAAAAGCCTATAAAGTTCAGCGCCTAGTTTATTATATTTCTGATGTTCTGACTCTGTCAAAGCAGAGATATCCGCACTATCACAAGCTCGTTTATGGGATTTACATGACCACAAAGAAGGTTGCACACTATTTCTCTGATCACTCTGTTACAGTCGTCAGCGACGCTCCATTGTCAGAGATTTTGCACAACAGAGATGCAACTGGTCGAGTGGCAAAATGGGCGATTGAACTCCTTCCCTTAGATATCAAGTTTGAGGCAAAGAAGGCCATTAAGTCCCAAGCAATAGCAGATTTCCTCGCTGAGTGGATTGAACAACAACTGCCGACTCAAGCTCATTCAGAGCACTGGACCATGTTCTTTGATGGATCCAAAATGCTGAATGGTTCCGGTGCTGGGGTGGTTTTGGTATCCCCCCGAGGAGACAAGCTCAGATACGTCCTCCAGATTCACTTTGATTCTTCCAATAATGAAGCTGAATATGAAGCACTCCTGTATGGGTTGCGTATGGCCATTTCACTCGGCATCCGTTGCCTCATGGTCTACGACAACTCAGATTTGGTAGTCAATCAAGTGATGAAGGAGTGGAACGTCAGAAGCCCAGCCATGACTGGTTACTGCAACGCGGTGAGGAAGCTGGTAAAGAAGTTTGAGGGGTTAGAGCTCCATCACATACCCCGACTAAAAAATCAAGCAGTCGATGACTTGGTAAAGATAGGTTCCAAGAGAGAAGCCATTCCCAGCAATGTGTTTTTGGAGCATATTCACACGCCGACAGTTCAGGAAGATCCTTTTACTGAAGAGCCCCCACGGCCTAGGAGCGCCACAGACCCGACTGAAGTCGAGGTCCCAGCCGTGGTCGACCTGATCATGGAGGTTCTGGTCATTACCCCCGATTGGACAGTGCCGTACATTGCGTACATCCTTAGAAAAGAACTCCCAAAGGACGAGGAAGAGGCTCGACAGATCGTCTGTCGATCCAAGGCCTTTACTGTGATAAGATGACAACTGTTCAGGGAAAGCGTGATTGGAGTCGGTCAGAAATGCATAATGCCAAAAGAAGGTCGAATGATCCTCAATGACATCCACTCGGGGACCTGTGGTCACCATGCGTCCTCTCGGGCCATCATGGCTAAAGCATACCGAGCTAGATTCTATTGGCCACGAGCAAATGAAATGGCGAAAGATATAGTCGACAGATGTGAAGGCTGCCAGTTTTACTCCGACATGTCTCACAAGCAAGTGTCAGCCCTGAAGACCATTCCCCTCCTCTGTCCCTTTGCTGTTTGGGGACTGGATATGGTTGGAACACTGAGAACTGGTAGGAGCGGCCTCACTCATGTGCTCGTTGCAGTCGACAAGTTTACTAAATGGATCGAAGTTAAACCTATCAAGAACCTTGAGGCCAGCACCGCTGTCAGTTTTATCAGAGAATTGACATTCAGATATGGAGTTCCACACAGCATCATCACGGACAACGGGTCGAACTTCGATTCTGATGAGTTTAGAGCTTTCTGCGCTTCTCAAGGCACACGAGTCGACTATGCTTCAGTTGCTCACCCGCAGTCGAACGGACAAGCAGAAAGAGCCAATGGCCTAATTCTCAAAGGACTGAAACCCCGACTGATGCGTGATCTCAAACACGCAGCAGGCGCTTGGGTCGATGAACTTCCGTCAGTTCTGTGGGGTTTAAGGACATCTCCTAAACGGTCGACCGGACGAACTCCTTTCTTCTTGGTCTATGGAGCCGAAGCTGTTCTACCAAGTGACCTGCTCCACAATGCACCCCGAGTCGAGCTCTTCTCCGAAGAGGAAGTAGAGCAGGCCCGGCAAGATTCAGTCGATCTCTTAGAGGAGGAAAGAGAGATGGCCTTGATCCGGTCGACCATTTATTAGCAAGACTTGCGTCGATTCCACGCCAGAAATGTGAGTGGTCGAGCCTTTCAAGGAGACATGGTTCTTCGAGTGGATCAACAGAAACCGCACAAGCTCGCCTCGGCTTGGGAAGGCCCCTTCGCATCACCAAAGTTCTCCACAATGGAGCATACCATCTTTACAGTGTTGAGCATCAGAAAGATGAGCCACAGGCTTGGACTGCGGAGCTGCTCCGCCCCTTTTATACTTAAGCACTCATTCGAATAAAATGTAATAAGAAGTACCTTTGTAATTTGTTCATCAAAGACAAGAGCTTTTCAGTCTTCTCGGATGATTGTTGTTGCTTTTATTTACCTCTGAAATCCCCCAGTGGGTGGACTTAGCCGCGAATCCGTTTCGCCTAAGTTCAAAAGAAAACCCTACCAAGTGATGGGTAAGCCTCTCACTCGGGAGGCTTAGCCGCGAATCTGTTTCGCCTAAGTTTGTAAAATCCTACCGAGTGGAGAGCAACCCTCCCACTCGGGGGCTTAGCTGCAGTCTAGTACTCGCCTAAGCTCTCCCACTCAGAGGCTTAGCTGCAGTCCAGTACTCGCCTAAGTTTAAAAAATCCTACCGAGTGGAGAGCAACCCTCCCACTCGGGGGCTTAGCTGCAGTCCAGTACTTGCCTAAGTTCTCTCACTCGGAGACTTAGCTGTAGTCCGGTACTCGCCTAAGCTTAAAAAATCCTAGCGAGTGGAGAGCAACCCTCCCACTCGGGGGCTTAGCTGCAGTCCAGTACTCGCTAAGTTCTCTCACTCGGAGACTTAGCTGCAGTCTGGTACTCGCCTAAGTTTAAAAAAAATCCTACCGAGTGGAGAGCAACCCTCCCACTCGGGGGCTTAGCTGCAGTCCAGTACTCGCCTAAGTTTAAAAAATCCTACCGAGTGGAGAGAAACCCTCCCACTCGGGGCTTAGCTGCAGTCCAGTACTCGCCTAAGTTTAAAAAATCCTACCGAGTGGAGAGCAACCCTCCCACTCGGGGACTTAGCTGCAGTCTAGTACTCGCCTAGGCTCTCCCACTCAGAGGCTTAGCTGCAGTCCAGTACTCGCCTAAGTTTAAAAAATCCTACCGAGTGGAGAGCAACCCTCCCACTCGGGGGCTTAGCTGCAGTCTAGTACTCGCCTAAGCTCTCCCACTCAGAGGCTTAGCTGCAGTCCAGTACTCACCTAAGTTTAAAAAATCCTACTGAGTGGAGAGCAACCCTCCCACTCGGGGGCTTAGCTGCAGTCTAGTACTCGCCTAAGCTCTCCCACTCAGAGGCTTAGCTGCAGTCCAGTACTCGCCTAAGTTTGTAAAATCCTACCGAGTGGGGAGCAACCCTCCCACTCGGAGGTTCGGAGCTACGCCACAAGTACAACGTGCGCTCTATCCCTATCCGCAAGGACGACGAGGTGCAGGTCGACTGCAACCTTCTCCTTTGGAGCTACGCCACAAGTACAACGTACGCTCCATCCCTATTCGTAAGGACGACGAGGTGCAGGTTGACTGCAACCTTCTCCTTCGGAGTTACGCCACAAGTACAACGTGCGCTCCATCCCTATCCGCAAGGACGACGAGGTGCAGGTCGACTGCAACATTCTCCTTCGGAGCTACGCCACAAGTACACCGTACGCTCCATCCCTATTCGCAAGGACGACGAGGTGCAGGTCGACTGCAACCTTCTCCTTCGGAGCTACGCCACAAGTACAACATGCGCTCCATCCCTATCCGCAAGGACGACGAGGTGCAGGTCGACTGCAACCTTCTCCTTCGGAGCTATGCCACAAGTACAACGTGCGCTCCATCCCTATCCGCAAGGACGACGAGGTGCAGGTCGACGTCAGCCTTCTCCTTCGGAGCTACGCCACAAGTACAACGTGCGCTCCATCCCTATCCGCAAGGATGACGAGGTGTAGGTCGACTGAAACCTTCTCCTTCGGAGCTACACCACAAGTTCAACATGCGCTCCATCCCTATCCGCAAGGACGACGAGGTGCAGGTCGACTGCAACCTTGTCCTTCGGGACTACGCCACAAGTACAATGTGCGCTCCATCCCTATCCACAAGGACGACGAAGCGCAGGTCGACTGGAGTCGCCACCTCAGAGCTGCATCTCTAGCACAAAGACTATTCCCTGCAAAGAACAAAGTCCACTTGAAGGCAAAATGCAAGCATATTTGGAGATAAACCAAATTCGGATAAACCCTAAGGTTCCAAGAAGCAAACCAAAAGTACTCGACCATCAAAGCCGAAGGAGTTTAACGCTTACAGCAACCACTCCGCATTCCGAGGCAAATTTAAAGCAGATTCAAGTCTCATAAGTTCGTTCACTCGGTAGGAGGAGGGCTGGCAGGCTCGACGAATTCGTCCAGGTCGATTCCATCCGCGATCCGAGTGGCAGCAGCGATGAAAGTCTCCATGAAGGACTAGAAGTCATGCCTTTTGGTGTTAGCGACCTTGATCGCCGCTAGCTTCTCTTCACGAGCTTCCTTGCAGTGGACTCGCACCAAGGACAGCACCACATCAGCACCACACTGGGTGGAGGACTTCTTCCATTCCTGCACTCGGTCAGGGACCTCATTGAGTCGACCCATCAGGGATTCCAGGTCTTTTGAAGCGTCGCCCTTGGCCAGAGCAATGTGTCGACTCGTGAGACTGCCTCCTTCAGGCGCGTGAGGCAGCTTGTGACGCTGGCGACACGAGACTCCAGTCGGAGCACGTTCATTGCAGTTTCGTCGCAAACTGGAGAAGCGATAGGGTCCAGACCCATCTTGACCTTTCCAGTTTCCTCGTCAAAGTCTTGGCAGAATTCTGCAGCCAAAAATTAGTGAGTCGACCAGACAGGATCCATTCACAAGCATCAACACAGTAAGTTTAAAAGAAATACCTTCCAGCCTAAGATAAAGCTTCTTGGCGAGAGTTCTCAGATAAGCCTCCGTGTCATTCCTCTTGTGGACCGCGGACTCTAGCTTTTCGTTCATGGTAATTTTGTCCTTCTTCAAACGACTCACCTCTCGGTTAGACTCATTGAGATAGGACTTCAGCTTGTTCACCTCCCCTTCCAGTGCTTCGACTGAAGCTAGCTTCTGGTCTGCAAGGGCGGTTTTATCTTGGGCTTCCTTCTGTGCAGCGGCGAGGTCCGAGTCCTTCTTCTCCAAAGCCAACTTCATTTTTTTTGCAAAAGAAGCAATCAGATCAGACAAGAGCTCGAAGAAATGTTTTAAAAGGACAGTCGACAGGCAGTTACCTTCCATACCAGCAGCTTCATCTTGAGCTTTCTTCAGATTCTGCTGGGCCAACTCCAAGTCGAGGTTGAGTTGCCTCTGCTTCTCCTCAAGTTCAGCAAACTTGGAAATGAGAGTACAAGACTTCTACAGAAGAGAAAAGACGTGTCAATCGACGATATCAAAGGTTGTTCACTTCCGAGTGGATAAAACTTAAAGAAGTTCGCTTGGATCCCAGCCGACTACACACAGTCGACTGCGGTCTCGGGGGCTACACCCAGCGAGCGGGTGCACTTGGCGTGCCCCCACTGATTAAGACCCAACTCGACCGGTCCGCCCGGGTCAAGTAAAAAAAACTGTTTAGACCCTAGTCGACTGCCAGCAGTCGACTATGGTCTCGGGGACTACACCCAGTGGGTGCACTTGGCATGCCCCCACCGGTTCCGATCTCATTCGACCGGTCCGCCTGGGTCGAGTGGAAGAAAAGAAAGGAAGGCAGAACTCAGACCCCAGTTGACTGCCAGTAGTCGACTGCGGTCTCGGGGACTACACCCAGTGGGTGCACTTGGCGTGCCCCCACCGGTTCAGATCCTACTCGCCCAGACCGAGTGGAAGAATGCAACTACCAAAGACAACAAAACACCCACTGGGTGCACTGATTCGACGCAAACAACAGGAGATTGTATAGAAGAAAAATTTTCGGGTAGCATATCCTGATAGCAAGGTCGGTTGAAAGTCTACTTACCTGGACATTGGCCCGGAGAGCAGCACTGGCGTCATAAGCAGCCTGGCTATTCTCATGCACCGTCTTCATCCACTCCATCATCATGTCAGTCTGACGGATGGCTTCCGCAGCCGCTTCTGACTGGTTGTGCAGAACGGGGTAGCTGGTGAAAAAGAGAGCAGACAACCCAGGTGTGGCAGCTTGGAGCTCCGTGGCGCGGAGTTGGACGACTGAAGGAATCACCGGTGCAGTCGACGGTGCGGGGTGCTCATTCGACAAGGGTGCAGCGAAGGTTACAGAGGCCCTGCCCGCATCTTCAGATTGATGGACGGGTGGTGTTGTTGTTGGCCCTTGCTGAGACATCTTGCCAGCTGCTACCTTTTTGCTCTTCCTGGGCTTAAGAGCCACATCTTCATCGTCATCTGGAAGATCAATGATGTTGGGTGGAGCTGCAAGACAGATCAGTTGACCCCAAGTGAACCACTAGAATGCAATCGACCAAGTAATCAAGAACAAGATCATAAGAGTTTCTACTTGGGTTGGAGGTAACCGCGTCTTCCATCTCCTCGTCTCGATACTGGAGGGAAGAGGTTCCTGATGTGGCAACACTGCAAGTGTCCGTACTCAGTCGGTTACGTTTTGTTGCTCGAGTCGACGAAAAGAACAAGTCAGATGATTACCCGGAGATGGTAGGGACGGTCACTTTGATCCTGGGCAAAGCCTTGGGCAGTTTGGAGGAGGTGGCCTTCGGTGCTATTGGAGCTGGAGGCGGCACAACCTTGGGCTGCTTTGGGGCCTTCCCAATCGGCGCTGGAGAAGACATCCGGGGGCGCTTCAAAGATTGCCCAGTCGGCGCGGTCGCCAGGTCCAGGGTGCTCGCTGGGTCGTGTGCGTGCTTGGATCTCCTCTCTCTACGACGAGGCGAGTCGACTTCTTCGTCATCGCTCGAGTCGTCGCTCTCCTCGTCCTCCTCTGCATTCGAGTGCCACTCACCGCTCTCGCCCCTGCTCGCTCCCTCCTCGACGTCTTGCTCCTGCACTCCGTTGGGCATCGAGTACATATCAATGAGAGCCTGAAAGAACAACGAGCAAAAGGAGTACAGTCGACCATCAGCAAGGTGTCACACAGTGAATCGGAAATATATTTGAGAAAACAGAATCATACCTGCTCCGGCTGGCGTGAGTGGTCGAATGGAATCACCCTCCTAGACCCCCAGGGGTTGTCCTTGTTGCCGGTGATTCCCATCTGCCACTTCTCCAAGATGTCCTCACTGACGTCCTCCGGGTGGATCCGAGTGGAGTCCTCGAGTCCAGAGTACATCCACATCGGATGATCACGGGCCTGTAGCGGTTGGATGCGTTGACCGAGAAAGATCTCCAGCAGGTCCATCCCAGTCACCCCGTCGCGGACGAGTTGGACGACCCGCTCGACCAGCACCTTGCCCCGCGCCTTCTCTTTGGGGACCAACTTCAAGGAGGAGGGCTTCTCCACTCGAGCCAGGGAAAAGGGAGGAAGTCCGGTCGACTGGCCCGGGGTTGGCTGATCCTCGCAGTAAAACCAAGTGGATTGCCAGCCGTGGACCGAGTCGGGAAGGATCATCGCCGGGAAGGTGCTCTTGTTCCTCATCTGGATCCCCCAGGCCCCCGCACATCTGGATCACGTGCGTCCTCTCATCACTCGGATTTGCCTTTTTGACCGACTGGGAGCGGCAAGTGAAGATATATTTGAAGAGGCCCCAGTGCGGTCGATAGCCCAAGAAATTTTCACACATTGACACAAGAGCAACCAGATAGACTATGGTGTTTGGAGTGAAGTGGTGGAGCTGAGCCCCAAAGAAGTTCAAAAAGCCTCGAAAGAAGGGATGGGGAGGCAGAGAAAATTTGTGATCGACGTGGGTGGCGAGGAGAATGCACTCACCCTCCCTTGGCTGCGGCTCGGTCTCGTTCCCCAGGAGCCGTGCCGATTTGTGGGGGATCAGTCCCCCCTCCACCAGGTCGTCGAGGTCGTCCTGGCTGATCGTCGAGCGGATCCAGTCGCCCTGGATCCAGCCCGGCGGCAGGCCGGATCTCGATGAGGATCTGCCCCGGCTAGTCCGCTTGCCCTTCGCCTTCGCGGTCGCCTTCTTCGCGTGCTCCAGTGCCACCATCTTCTCTTTACCCATGGAGGCGGATCGAGTTTGAGCGAGGGTCCGGCGACGAGAGCAGAAGCGAGCGTGGCGGAGAGGTCGGAGGAAGAAGAAAAGAGAACGGGAGCGCACGGTGCAGAGACCCGGTCCGGTGCCTTTTATAAGGTCATTCCCTGAGTGACTGACTGGTAGGCCCAGACGATCTAAACAAATCCCGCAACAGTCACGTGCACAGTACATGGCAAAAAAGGTGGCACGGAGATCGAGGAGACCTGCCTAATCCGTCCTGATTACCACGGCCTTGCCCGTCTAGCACGCTTCCCAAAATTCAAATCCCGTGAAATCCGCGGAGAGCAGAGCAACTGGTCAGACTGAAAACATCCTCCACATTATCATTCGGAATTCTACCGTGAAAGTTCACTCGACAAAAACTAAGAATGGACCAAGGCGATTGAAAAAGAAGTTGATGTTGTCTCCTCGGTTCATTGTTCCAGAACAAGTTATACTCATAGCACAAAGAATGAGTGGGAAGTGTTCCCAACTCCTTCCTCACTCAAACCCTGATCCATTCGGGGGCTAATGATGAAACTATGTACCTAGGGTAGGGTCATGGATCTGTCCAAGATACCCTCCCCAAGGACATCTCTAAAGGAACCAAAAGCGGTCGAAGCAAAATCATCATCCACTCGACCGTGAAGCTATGTTCCACTCGACAGTATAGAAGACACTCGACTATGCGAACAACCACTCGACGATACGAGAAACCACTCGGAGTGTAGAAGGCCTAACGTCGCTCAGGATGACAATGGTCGGTCATTCACTCTGCAACCTTAAAGATCATTCATATCTCTTTATTACTAGCGTTACCAGTAATGCCCTGCTTTAATGTACATTGAACCCTTTGTAACGTGGGCTGGCTGGGGTCCTGGCGCACTCTATATAAGCCACCCCCTCCTCCGACACAAGGGTTCGCACCCTTTGTAATTCACACGCATATATCCAGTCGACCACCTCCGGGCTCCGAGACGTAGGGTTGTTACTTCCTCCGAGAAGGGCCCGAACTCGTAAAACTCGCGTGTACAACTCCTCCATAGCTAGGATCTTGCCTCTACATTCCTACCCCCCTATTCTACTGTCAGGCTTAGAACCACGACACTACACCTTGCTAATTGGGCCCTAGTCTCTATGAAAAAAGATTTTGGAGGCCTAGGCATACCTAACCTCTAAGAAATTAACATCTGTCTTCTAGGGTCTTGGATTAAAAGATTCTATGAGGAAGACCTGAAACCCTGGAAGCTTCTTATTTCCCACAAATACCTAGGAAATAAACCTAATATTTTTGTCCCTTCCTCCAACCCTAAGACCTCTAGATTCTGGAAAGGATTAAAATCTATTATGCATGCTGTGAAATTTGGCTACAGATGGAACATAGGGGATGGGAGCAGAACCAGGTTCTGGGAAGATACTTGGTTTGGCACATCCCCCCTAGCAGTCCAATTTTGGCCTATTTACTCTGTCCGCAGTGAGCTTAACAAAAGAGTCAATGAAGTTTGGGACGGTCAATGCCTAAAAACTCTCTTTTAGAAGGAACTTTAGTGATAGTCTCATGGAACAATGGTTCCGGTTGGAGGAAATTGCCAAAAGCATTACCTTTACTGCCGAGCCGGATGCCCTGATTTGGCAGCTGGACAATAAGGGGAAGTATTCCTCCAGCTCCCTCTATCATGTTATCAACTTTAGAGGGGTTCAACCCGTTTTTATCCCTGCTGTCTAGAAATTGAGAGTTCCCCCTAAAATTCATGTATTTCTCTGGCTTCTCTCCAAAAACAAATTGATGACTAGGGATAACCTTAGGAAGAGACACATCATCAAACCCCTTGATTGTGTTTACTTCTTGGAACAAGAGTCTTGTTCTTACCTATTTTTTGAATGTATAGTTGCTAAACATCTCTGGGCCCACATTGAGGAATATTTCTCTAGTCAGATTGGCTCATCCTTCCAACCTGTCGCCAGATTCTGGATTGCTACCAAAAAGTGCTTAGTTTTAAACACTAATAGCTCAGCTATCCTTTGGTGCCTCTGGAAATATAGAAATGCTATGATTTTCAGTAACACCTCCTGGATTTCCATTCCGCAGGTCTTGAGGTTGATCAGGAACATGGTGAGGAACTGGGCGATTCTCTCCTCTGGATCGGACAAGGACAAGTTGATGAGCTTCGTGGAAACCCTAACAAGATCCCTCCAGAAACCGTTGGCAATCACTTGTGGCTGAACAAGGCTCGACCTGCTCTGGGGCTGGACCCGTGGGCTCGTCTCAAGATCTCTGATGAAGATGATCGGCACCTGGCGCCGAAAAAGAGGGACATCCACCATGCTACGCCTTCCAACCCGGTGTCTCCGCTTGCTTACTGGTCGCCGCAGGCTGACACGGCCCCTCGGCTGAAGACCATGAAGGCTTCGCTGGACCCTCCTTGTGTCATTTGAGTGCTCTATCTGCTCTGCCTTTGGCACCGCTCGGGTGATTTGTGTTATTCAGAGAACTTGTTCATCCACCCCCCTAGTTTGTAGCTTTTCTACCTTTCCTTTCGAACTGCTCTTTGAGCTGCTGTATCAGAATATGTTGTGGTTTCGTTCTCAGCAATGGAACCGGGGAGATGCTCCCTGTTTTTCAAAAAAAATTATTTTATATGTTATTATATATTATTTTTATTGTCATCATATATTTAACAGATACTTACATATGTAAGCAAACAATATCCCACATCTTATTAACTTATAAAAATAATTTCTTAACAAATAAAATCCTGGATTGTTTTGGCACGAAAGTCCTAGTGATTGTGTACAAAAGCTTGGTAAGATTTAAGGACAAATGTAATAATATCACTTATTATTTAAATATATTTATAACAAAATGCTCAGCCCCTTTTTATTTTTTGATAACATTGCTGGCCCAACCCAACATTATAATTAGATTCAGCCCAACAAAATCATGTATTTCGAGAAAGTGCAAATGGCCTGTAATTTTTTAGGAAATAAAATAAACGGGCCACATGGACGCTACATTATTTGTTCACCCAGCCCAGCTAATGGTTGTAATTCAAAAAAAAAGATCAAATTGACTGTAAATTCTACCGCGCAAAAAAAGACTGTAAATTCTGAAAAAATGGGTTGAATACGTGCCACATTTTTGGAGGCTGAAATGTGGGCCAATAGGTCGAAGCCAATGCAAGTTGTTGTCAATTTAGTCAACAAATGATTCAGACATGTTAGCTGTTGGATTTACATCCAACGACCAGCATCCATCTTCAATCTCTCGTCTTCTTCCTCCAGCGCCGCCGGGACCACCTCCCGCCTCCTGTTGCTAGCAGCTCTGCTTAGCACGCTTCGTTATGAAGCGCTACTCCACCGTTGGCCAGGCCATCCCTCCACCCCTCCACACCTCCTGTTCTTCTCCACGGACTGCCGAACCACACCGCACTAGAACCAGTTAACCCTCGTACACCTCTCTGTCTGCGACTCTACTCCCGCATCTTCCCATCTCCGGCTCGTTGCTGTCCGGGGCCTCGCCGTCGTCCACCACCTTGGATGCGCTCGGCGCGGCGTGGTCAACGTGGTCAACGAACGACACCATCGGAAGTAGACTGTGCGTGGAGAGGCTGACAGCTGGGTCCATAGCCGCACACAAGGAAATGCCTCCTTATTACACACAAAATAATGATTCCTACACCTGACATCTGGGACCCACTGGAAGGGCCTCTGTATTTTGCGAAATAAAGTGCCCCCCACTGACATGTCGGACCCACTAGCAATCTTCGCACGCAAGGAAGTGCCTCCTTATTATGCACAAAAAATGAATATTCCCCCTGCCAGCTGGAACCCAGCATAGTGGGAGGCTGACTTGTGGGCCTACCAAGTTGACGGGGACGGAGGGCTTAGTCAACTTAGTCAATATGAACAATTCTAGCTCCTGTTACCATACAATGTTCATCCAACGGCCGTAGTGCTTCTTCAACCTCTGGTCTTCTTGCTCCAACCGCCCAAACTAGCGCCGGTCATGCCGCGTGCTCCTGCCTCCCGTGGTCGGCTGTGATGCCGCGGAGGCCTCACCGCCCCCTACTACTCCCACCGCTGGCCAGGCCATCCCTCTACTCACCCACACCCCTGTTATTCTGCGGCGACAGCAGCCTCACACCGCAGCCGAACCAGTGAACCCTCGTACTCCTCTTCGCGTGGGCATCCACTGTTGCGTCTTCCCCGGCTCCGAGTAGTCCCCTTCCTAGTCTTCGCCGTTGTCCACCGCCCTGGTGCTCTCGGTGCGGCGTGGTCAACGTGGTCAACGACCGACTTCCACCGGAAGAGTACTGTACGTGGAGAGGCTGACAGCTGGGTCCACGACAGCCGCAAGGAAGTGCCTCCTTATTACGCGGAAAATAATTATTCCTCCACCTGACAGTGGGGACCTACCGGACGGGCCACCAGTATTTTGCGAAAAAAATCGTTTCCCCCCGACTGCTGGGACCCACCGGACGGGCCACCGTATTTCGTGAAAAAAACGTTCCCCCTGCTGTCAGCTCAGACCCACCGAAAGTGCCTCCTTATTATGCACAAAAAAATGAATACTCCCCGGCTAACTGGGACCCACCTTGCTGGGAGGCTGACTTGTGGGCCTACTAAGTTGATGGTGTTGGAAATATGCCCTAGAGGCAATAATAAATTAGTTATTATTATATTTCCTTGTTCATGATAATCGTTTATTATCCATGCTAGAATTGTATTGATAGGAAACTGAGATACATGTGTGGATACATAGACAACACCATGTCCCTAGTAAGCCTCTAGTTGACTAGCTCGTTGATCAATAGATGGTTACGGTTTCCTGACCATGGACATTGGATGCCATTGATAACGGGATCACATCATTAGGAGAATGATGTGATGGACAAAGACACAATCCTAAGCCTAGCACAAGATCATGTAGTTCGTATGCTAAAGCTTTTCTAATGTCAAGTATCATTTCCTTAGACCATGAGATTGTGCAACTCCCGGATACCGTAGGAATGCTTTGGGTGTGCCAAACGTCACAACGTAACTGGGTGGCTATAAAGGTACATTACAGGTATCTCCGAAAGTGTCTGTTGGGTTGGCACGAATCGAGACTGGGATTTGTCACTCCATGTAAACGGAGAGGTATCTCTGGGCCCACTCGGTAGGACATCATCATAATGTGCACAATGTGATCAAGGAGTTTATCACGGGATGATGTGTTACGAAATGAGTAAAGAGACTTGCCGGTAACGAGATTGAACAAGGTATCGGGATACCGATGATCGAATCTCGGGCAGGTATCGTACCGCTAGACAAAGGGAATTGTATACGGGATTGATTAAGTCCTTGACATCGTGGTTCATCCGATGAGATCATCGTGGAACATGTGGGAGCCAACATGGGTATCCAGATCCCGCTGTTGGTTATTGACCGGAGAGTCATCTCGGTCATGTCTGCATGTCTCCCGAACCCGTAGGGTCTACACACTTAAGGTTCGGTGACGCTAGGGTTATAGAGATATTAGTATGCGGTAACCCGAAAGTTGTTCGGAGTCCCGGATGAGATCCCGGACGTCACGAGGAGTTCCGAGATGGTCCGGAGGTAAAGAATTATATATAGGAAGTGCTATTTCGGCCATCGGGACAAGTTTCGGGGTCACCGATATTGTACCGGGACCACCGGAGGGGTCCCGGGGGTCCACCGGGTGGGTCCACCTGCCCCGGGGGCCACATGGGCTGTAGGGGGTGCGCCTTGGCCTATATGGTCCAAGGGCACCAGCCCCAAGAGGCCCATGCGCCAAGAGAAGAGGGAAAGGAAGAGTCCTAAAGGGGGAAGGCACCTCCGAGGTGCCTTGGGGAGGAGGGACTCCTCCCCTGGCCGCACCCTTCCTTGGAGGAAGGGCCAAGGCTGCGCCTCCCCCCTCTCCCTTGGCCCTATATATAGTGGGGGAAAGGAGGGCAGCAAAACCGAAGCCCTGGCGCCTCCCTCTCCCTCCCATGACACATCTCCCTCCTCCCGCAGCGCTTGGCGAAGCCCTGTTGGAATCCCGCTACTTCCACCACCACGCCGTCGTGCTGCTGGATCTCCATCAACCTCTCCTCCCCCCTTGCTGGATCAAGAAGGAGGAGACGTCGCTGCTCCATACGTGTGTTAAACGCGGAGGTGCCGTCCGTTCGGCGCTAGGATCATCGGTGATTTGGATCACGACGAGTACGACTCCATCAACCCCGTTCTCTTGAACGCTTCCACGCGCGATCTACAAGGGTATGTAGATCCACTCCTCCCTCGTTGCTAGATGACTCCATAGATAGATCTTGGTGACACGTAGGAAAATTTTGAATTTATGCTACGTTCCCCAACAGTGGCATCATGAGCTAGGTCTATGCGTAGTTTCTATGCACGAGTAGAACACAAAGTAGTTGTGGGCGTTGATTTTGTTCAATATGCTTACCGTTACTAGTACAATCTTGATTTGGTGGCATTGTGGGATGAAGCGGCCCGGACCGACCTTACACGTACTCTTACGTGAGACTGGTTCCACCGACTGACATGCACTAGTTGCATAAGGTGGCTAGCGGGTGTCCGTCTCTCCCACTTTAGTCGGATTGGATTCAATGAAAAGGGTCCTTATGAAGGGTAAATAGCAATTGGCATATCACGTTGTGGTCTTTGCGTAGGTAAGAAACGTTCTTGCTAGAAACCCATAGCAGCCACGTAAAACATGCAAACAACAATTAGAGGACGTCTAACTTGTTTTTGCAGGGTATGCTATGTGACGTGATATGGCCAAAAGGATGTGATGAATGATATATGTGATGAATGAGATTGATCATGTTCTTGTAATAGGAATCACGACTTGCATGTCGATGAGTATGACAACCGGCAGGAGCCATAGGAGTTGTCTTTATTTATTTATGACCTGCGTGTCAACATAAACATCATGTAATTACTTTACTTTATTGCTAACCGGTAGCCATAGTAGTAGAAGTAATAGTTGGTGAGACAACTTCATGAAGACACGATGATGGAGATCATGATGATGGAGATCATGGTGTCATGCCGGTGACGATAATGATCATGGAGCCCCGAAGATGGAGATCAAAAGGAGCAATATGATATTGGCCATATCATGTCACTATTTGATTGCATGTGATGTTTATCATGTTTTTGCATCTTGTTTACTTAGAACAACGGTAGTAAATAAGATGATCCCTCACTAAAATTTCAAGAAGGTGTTCCCCCTAACTATGCACCGTTGCGAAAGTTCGTCGTTTCGAAGCACCACGTGATGATCGGGTGTGATAGATTCTTACGTTCGAATACAACGGGTGTTGACGAGCCTAGCATGTATAGACATGGCCTCGGAACACATGCGAAACACTTCGGTTGACTTGACGAGCCTAGCATGTACAGACATGGCCTCAGAACACAAGAGACCGAAAGGTCGAGCATGAGTCATATGGTAGATACGATCAACATGAAGATGTTCACCGATGATGACTAGTCCGTCTCACATGATGATCGGACACGGCCTAGTTGACTCGGATCATGTAATCACTTAGATGACTAGAGGGATGTCTATCTGAGTGGGAGTTCATAAGATGAACTTAATTATCCCGAACATAGTCAAAAGGTCTTCGCAAATTATGTCATGGCTCACGTTTCTGTTCTACTGTTTAGATATGTTCCTAGAGAAAATTTAGTTGAAAGTTGATAGTAGCAATTATGCAGACTAGGTCCATAAACTGAGGATTGTCCTCATTGCTTCATAGAAGGCTTATGTCCTTAATGCACCGCTCAGTGTGCTGAACCTCGAACGTCGTCTGTGGATGTTGCAAACATCTGACATACACGTTTTGATGACTACATGATAGTTCAGTGCGTAATGCTAAATGGTTTAGAATTGAGGCACCAAAGACGTTTTGAAACGTTGCGAAACATATGAGATGTTTTGAGGGTTGAAATTGGGATTTCAGGCTCGTGCCCACATCAAGAGGTATAAGACCTCCGACGATTTTCTTAGCCTGCAAACTAAGGGAGAAAAGCTCAATTGTAGAGCTTGTGCTCAGATTGTCTGAGTACAACAATCATTTGAATCGAGTGGGAGTTGATCTTCCAGATGAGATAGTGATGTTTCTCCGAAGTCATTACCACCAAGCTGCTGGAGCTTCGTGATGAACTATAATATATCAGGGACATATATGATGATCCTTGAGATATTCGCGATGTTTGACACCACAAAAGTAGAAATCAAGAAGGAGCATCAATTGTTGATGGTTGGTGAAACCACTAGTTTCAAGAAGGGCAAGGGCAAGAAGGGATACTTCATGAAACGGCAAATCAGCTGCTGCTCTAGTGAAGAAACCCAAGGTTGAACCCAAACCCGAGACTAAGTGCTTCTGTAATAAGGGGAACAGCCACTAGAGCAGAATTACCCTAGATACTTGGTAGATAAGAAGGCTGGCAAGGTCGATAGAAGTATATTGGATGTATTATGTTAATGTGTACTTTACTAGTACTCCTAGTAGCACCAGGGTATTAGATACCGGTTCGGTTGCTAAGTGTTAGTAACTCGAAATAAAAGCTACGGAATAAACGGAGACTAGCTAAAGGTGAGATGACGATATGTGTTTGAAGTATTTCCAAGGTTGATCAAATATCGTACGCTCCCTCTACCATCGAGATTGGTGTTTGCGTTGAGCATAGACATGATTGGATTATGTCTATCACAATACGGTTATAAATTTAAAGAGAATAATGGTTACTCTGTTTATTTGAATAATACCTTCAATGGTCTTACACCTAAAATGAATGGTTTGTTGAATCTCGATCATAGTGATACACATGTTCATGCCAAAAGATATAAGATAATAATGATAGTACCACCTACTTGTGGCACTGCCACTTAAGTCATATCGGTATAAAACGCATGAAGAAGCTCCATGTTGATGGATCTTTGGACTCACTCATTTTTGAAAGGATTGAGACATGCGAACCATATTTGTTGGTAGATATGCATGAAGAAACTCTATACAGATGGATCGTTTGGACTCACTTGATTTTGAATCACTTGAGACATGCAAATCATACCACATGGGCAAGATGACTGAAAGCCTCGTTTTCAGTAAAATGGAACTAGAAAGCAACTTGTTGGAAGTAATACATTTTGATGTGTGCAGTCCAATGAGTGCTGAGGCATGTAGTGGATATCGTTATGTTCTTACTTCACAGATGATTTGAGTAGATGTTGAGTATATTTACTTGATGAATCACGAGTCTGAATTATTGAAAGGTTCAAGTAATTTCAGGGTGGAGTTGAAAGATCGTCGTGACAAGAGGATAAGATATCTATGATATGATCATAGAGATGAATATCTGAATTACAAGTTTGGCACAGAATTAAGACATTGTGGAAATTGTTTCACAACCAATACAGCCTGGAACACCATAGTGTGATGGTGTGTCCGAACATCATAACTGCACCCTACTGGATATGATGCATAGCATGATGTCTCTTATCGAATTACCACGATAGTTTATGGGTTAGGCATTAGAGACAACCACATTCACTTTAAATAGGGCACCACGTAATTCCGATGAGATGACACCATGTGAACTATGGTTTAGAGAAACCTAAGTTGTCATTTCTTAAAAGTTTGGGGCTGCGACGCTTATGCGAAAAAGTTTCAGGCTGATAAGCTCGAACCCAAAGCGGATAAATGCATCTTCATAGGACACCCAAAACAGTTGGGTATACCTCCTGTCTCAGATCCTAAAGCAATAAGGGATTGTTTCTGTAATCGGGTCCTTTCTCGAGGAAAAGTTTCTCTCGAAAGAATTGAGTGGGAGGATGGTGGAGACTTGATGAGGTTATTGAACTGTCACTTCAACTAGTGTATAGCAGGGCACAAAGAGTTGTTCCTGTGGCACCTACACCAATTGAAGTGGAAGCTTATGATATTGATCATGAGACTTCGGATCAAGTCACTCCCAAACCTCGTAGGATGACAAGGATGCGTACTACTTCAGAGTGGTACGTAATCCTGTCTTGGAAGTCATGTTGCTAGAAACAATGAACCTACGAGCTATGGAGAAGCGATGGTGGGCCTGGATTCCGATAAATGGCTCGAGGCCATAAAATCCGAGAGAGGATCCATGTATGGATACAAAGTGTAGACTTTGACAGAACAGCTCGATGGTCGTGAGGCTGTTGAGTACAGATGGATTTTAAAAGGAAGACAAACAATGATGGAAAATGTCACCATTAAGAAAGCCCGACTTGTCGTTAAGATGTTTTCCGACAAGTTCAAGGAGTTGACTACGATGAGACTTTCTCACTCGTAGCGATGCTAAGAGTCTCTTGGAATTATATTAGCAATTACTGCATTATTTGTGAAATCTTGCAGATAGGATGCCAAAAACCATTGTTTCCTCGATGATTTTTGAGGAAAGGTTGTATGTGATACAACCGGAAGGTTTTGTCAATCCTGAAAGATGCTAATAAGTATGCAAAGCTCCAGCAATCCTTCTAAGGACTGGAGTAAGCATCTCAGAGTTGGAATGTACGCTTTGATGAGATGACCAAAGATTTTGGGTTTATACAAAGTTTATGAGAAACTTGTATTTCCAAAGAAGTGAGTGGGAGCACTATAGAATTTCTGATGAGTATATGTTGTTGACATATTATGGATCAGAAATGATGTAGAATTTCTGGAAAGCATATAGGGTTATTTGGAAAGTGTTTTTCAATGGAAAGCCTGGATTAAGCTACTTGAACATTGAGCATCAAGATCTATAAGGATAGATCAAAACGCTTAATGGTACTTTCAAATGAGCACATACCTTGACATGATCTTGAAGGGGTTCAAGATGGATCAGTCAACGAAGGAGTACTTGCCTGAGTTGTAAGGTATGAAGTTAAGACTTAAAGCTCGACCACGGCAGAAGAAAGAGAAAGGACGAATGTCGTCCCCTATGCTTTTGTCATAGGCTCTATACGGTATGCCATGCTAAGTACCGCACCTGATGTGTGCCTTGCCACATATCTGGCAAGAGGGTACAAAGGTAATCTAGGAGTAGAACACCAGATAGCGGTCTAAATTATCCTTAGAGGAATAAGGATATGTTTCTCAGTTATGGAGGTGATAAAGAGTTCGACGTAAAGAGTTACGTCGATGCAAGCTTAACACCTATCCGGATAGCTCTGAGTAGAGATACCGGATACGTATAATGGAGCAACAATTTAGAATAGCTCCAAGTAGAACAATTATTTGAAATGGCTCCAAATATAGCGTAGTAGCTGCATCTACAAGATGACATAGAGATTTGCGAAGTACATACGGATCTGAAAGATTCAGACCCGTTGACTATAACATCTCTCACAAGCATAACATGATCAAACCCAGAACTCATCGAGTGTTAATCACATGGTAATGTGAACTAGATTATTGACTCTAGTAAACTCTTTGGGTGTTAGTCACATGGGGATGTGATCTTGAGTGTTAATCACATATCGATGTGAACTGGATTGTTGACTCTAGTGCAAGTGGGAGACTGTTGGAAATATGCCCTAGAGGCAATAATAAATTAGTTATTATTATATTTCCTTGTTCATGATAATCGTTTATTATCCATGCTAGAATTGTATTGATAGGAAACTGAGATACATGTGTGGATACATAGACAACACCATGTCCCTAGTAAGCCTCTAGTTGACTAGCTCGTTGATCAATAGATGGTTACGGTTTCCTGACAATGGACATTGGATGTCATTGATAACGGGATCACATCATTAGGATAATGATGTGATGGACAAAGACCCAATCCTAAGCCTAGCACAAGATCATGTAGTTCGTATGCTAAAGCTTTTCTAATGTCAAGTATCATTTCCTTAGACCATGAGATTGTGCAACTCCCAGATACCGTAGGAATGCTTTGGGTGTGCCAAATGTCACAACGTAACTGGGTGGCTATAAAGGTACATTACAGGTATCTCCGAAAGTGTCTGTTGGGTTGGCACGAATCGAGACTGGGATTTGTCACTCCGTGTAAACGGAGAGGTATCTCTGGGCCCACTCGGTAGGACATCATCATAATGTGCACAATGTGATCAAGGAGTTTATCACGGGATGATGTGTTATGAAACGAGTAAAGAGACTTGCCGGTAACGAGATTGAACAAGGTATCGGGATACCGATGATCGAATCTCGGGCAGGTATCGTACCGCTAGACAAAGGGAATTGTATACGGGATTGATTAAGTCCTTGACATCGTGGTTCATCCGATGAGATCATCGTGGAACATGTGGGAGCCAACATGGGTATCCAGATCCCGCTGTTGGTTATTGACCGGAGAGTCATCTCGGTCATGTCTGCATGTCTCTCGAACCCGTAGGGTCTACACACTTAAGGTTCGGTGACGCTAGGGTTATAGAGATATTAGTATGCGGTAACCCGAAAGTTGTTCGGAGTCCCGGATGAGATCCCGGACGTCACAAGGAGTTCCGGAATGGTCCGGAGTTAAAGAATTATATATAGGAAGTGCTATTTCGGCCATCGGGACAAGTTTCGGGGTCACCGGTATTGTACCGGGACCACCGGAAGGGTCCCGGGGGTCCACCGGGTGGGGCCACCTGCCCCGGGGGCCACATGGGCTGTAGGGGGTGCGCCTTGGCCTATATGGGCCAAGGGCACCAGCCCCAAGAGGCCCATGCGCCAAGAGAAGAGGGAAAGGAAGAGTCCTAAAGGGGGAAGGCACCTCCGAGGTGCCTTGGGGAGGAGGGACTCCTCCCCTGGCCGCACCCTTCCTTGGAGGAAGGGCCAAGGCTGCGCCTCCCCCCTCTCCCTTGGCCCTATATATAGTGGGGGAAAGGAGGGCAGCAAAACCGAAGCCCTGGCGCCTCCCTCTCCCTCCCATGACACATCTCCCTCCTCCCGCAGCGCTTGGCGAAGCCCTGTTGGAATCCCGCTACTTCCACCACCATGCCGTCGTGCTGCTAGAGCTCCATCAACCTCTCCTCCCCCCTTGCTGGATCAAGAAGGAGGAGACGTCGCTGCTCCATACGTGTGTTGAACGCGGAGGTGCCGTCCGTTCGGCGCTAGGATCATCAGTGATTTGGATCACGACGAGTACGACTCCATCAACCCCGTTCTCTTGAACGCTTCCGCGCGTGATCTACAAGGGTATGTAGATCCACTCCTCCCTCGTTGCTAGATGACTCCATAGATAGATCTTGGTGACACATAGGAAAATTTTGAATTTATGCTACGTTCCCCAACAGACGGGGACGAAGGGCTTTGTCAACTTAGTCAATATGAACGATTCTAGCTCCAGTGACCGTACGATGTCCATCCATTGGCCGTAGTGCTTCTTCAACCTCTGGTCTTCTTGCTCCAGCTGCCCAAAGCAGCGCCGATCGTGCCGCATGCTCCTGCCTCCCGTGGCCGGCTGTGCTGCCGCAGAGGCCTCATCGCCCCCTACTATTCCCACCGCTGGCCAGGCCCTGCGACGATGGCAGCCTCACACCGCAGCCGAACCAGTGGACCCTCGTAGTCCTCTCCGCATGGGCTTCCACTGCCGCATCGTGCCCTTCCTAGGCCTCGCCGTCGTCCACCGCCGTGGTGCTCTCCGCGCGGTGTGGTCAACGTGGTCCAGGAACGACTTCCATCGGAAGAGTACTGTACGTGGAGAGGCTGACAGCTGGGTCCATGGTCACAACCCAGTTTTTTGTGATTTTCCAAGTAAGTCGCTTTGTCAGGCCTGTTGGGCTGCAAATCTTTCAAGACGAGGAGAGCTTTCATTCGGCTGACCGAGAAAATGGCCCATCAGTAATGAGAAATGAGTTGTACATTTTTAAAACACATCAAACCGGCAATTAGTTTCAAATATCTTTTTTTCATTTCAAGATTTTAAATTACATTAATTTTTATGTGTGGAGAATTTGTTGGATTTTATATTGATATACATTTAATTTTAAAATCAGTTTGAATATGAGTTGAAATTTCGGGATTAAAAACAGTTCGGACCGCACCGAAATATGCAAAATTTCGTATAATTTTTTAACCATTGCCACAATATGGGTTGTAATGCTAACAAAAAGAATATGGGCTCCAAAAAAACCTTAAGAATTAGCAAATGGGCTGTAAATTATTAGAAATAATGGCAGATGGGCTGTATGCTGTTTTCCACACATTTGAGGCTTTCCTAAAAAAAGGTTGACGCACAAGCACTGACTGTTGGATGTCCATCCAACGGCCGTCGTGCTTCTTCAATCTCTGCTCTTCTTGCTCCAGCCGCTCAAACAAGCGTCGGCGGGACTGCCTGCTCCCTCCTCCTCGCGGTCGGCTGTGCTGCCGCGCAGGCCTCACCGCCCGACCGTACTCCCATCGCTGGCCTAGCCATCCCTCTACTCACCCACACCTGCTGTTATTCTCCGTCGACGGCAGATGAACCAGTAAACCCTCGTACAGTCGTACTCCCCTCCACGTGGGAAACAACTGCTGAGTCTTCCCTGCCTCCGTGTCGTCCCCTTCCTAGGCCTCACCGTCATCCACTGCCCTGGTGCTCTCAGCGCGGCGTGGTCAACATGGTCAAGGAACGACTTCCAATGGACGTGGACTGTACGTCGAGAGGCTGACAGCTGGGTCCACGGCCGCAGCAAGGAAGTGCCTCCTTATTACGCGGAAAATAATGATTCCTTCACCTGACAGCTGGGACCCACCAGATGGGCCACTGTATTTTGCGAAAAAAACATTTCCCCCTGACTGCTGGGACCCAATAGCTACATCTTCGCACGCAAGGAAGTGCGTCCGGGGAAAAAAATGATTCGCCCCCTGACTGCTGGGACCGACCAGCTACATCTTCGCAGGCAAGGAAGTGCCTGACAGTCGGGACCCACCTGGTCGAAGCGTACGTAGCGTTGTCATTCTAGTCGCGAACATGTACGTACATACTGGTCGATGTAGAGGCGCGCACGTGTCGTAGTAGAGGCGTGCACGTGTCGTGGTAGAGGCGCGCATGTAGCATTTACACGTACGTACAGCGGCCAGGGTGCAAGAAAGAAAATACGGCCACGTATGTGTACATACGGGCGGGGTCTCGAACGCCTACTCTCTCATACGTACGGCCAGGGCTCGTGTACATAGCTGTGTCGGAACGGAGAAACAACATCGTCATCGTGTTCATGGGGAGGCAACAGAATGCGTCGTGTTCATGGGGAGGCAACGGAATGCATCGTGTTCATCGGGAGGCAACAGAATGCGTCGTGTTCATCGGGAGGGCTTGGACGGAACAGGCGATGGAAATGAGGCCTGGCGTACCGCAGAATGTAGGAAACGGCCTTGTGTTCGACCGGCCACGTTCAAAACGGGATCCTGTTCATCGGGAGGGGTCTGGCGTACTGCAAAACAGAGGAAACGGACCTCCTACGGTCGAAACGGGGGTCCTGTTGATCGGGAGGGGTGTGGCGTACCGCAAAACGGACGAAACGAACTTGTGTTGGAGCGCTACGGTCGAAACGGGGGTCCTGTTCATCGGGAGGGGTGTGGCATACCGCAAAACGGGACTCCACGGGATACTGTTCATCTCCACCATCAACATCCTCCAGCCTCCACGGGCTCCTGTTCATCCAGCCTCCATGGGCTCCTGTTCATCCAGCCTCCACCGCGTGGTACTCCACCGGCTAGTGTTCAACCACCCCTCCACCATCTACTGTTCATCTAGCCCTCCACACCACGGGGTCCTGTTTAACCACCACTCCACGGGCACCCCTCCACCGTCTACTATTCATTCAGCCCTCCACACCACGGGGTCCTGTTCAACCACCCCTCCACGGGCACCCCTCCACCTTCTACTATTCATCCAGCCATCCACACCACGGGGGCCTGTTCAACCACCCCTCCACCGTATACTGTTCATCCAGCCCTCCACACCACGGGGTCCTGTTCATCCACCCCTCCACGGGCACCCCTCCACCGTCTACTATTTATCCAGCCCTCCACCACACCACGAGGTCCTGTTCATCCAGAGACAACACCACCGCTCACTGTTCATCCAACCCCCCCCCCCCCCGCAACGCTCACTGTTCATCCCATCGATCGACTTCAGTTAGCAGCAGTAGCGAAGGAATCGCTCGATCGGGTTCAGTTTACATCCATCGATCGATTGCTTGGGTTCAGTAACGCGTAGCCTGCAGTGCAATCGCTCGGGTTTAGTTAGAGCCCAACGCCTCACTCGGGTTCAGTTAGAGCCAATGCCTCACACACACACGTGTATGTGTACGACAGAAACGCGCATCGCTCGGCCCCCGACCTCCCACCGTAACCGTGAACTCCCCGAAATACCCCCCCCCCGCTTCTACCATGGTTTTTTCTGTCATGGACTGCCCAAAGAATGTCATGCTGCTGCGTCTCCGGCCTGCCCAGGATGAAAAGCCCATTTTCTGTCATGATTTTTTGTCATAGAAGTAGGAGCCCGCCACATCTATGATGATATCGGGTTTTTTCGCAATTATCATCATAGAAGTGTCATATGTATGACAGAAAAAAAATTCGTTCGGCCCAAAATGTCACGGATGTGTCTTTTTTGTAGTGATAGTTATTAGCTAGATGGCTTCTTCCCTCTCTTTGGATCTCAATACAAAGTTCTCCTCGATCTTCTTGGATATCTATTCGATGTAACTCTTTTTGCGGTGTGTTTGACGAGATCCGACGAATTGTTGGTTTATGATCAAGTCTATCTATGAACAATATTTGATTCTTCTCTGAAATCTTTTACGTATGATTGGTTATCTTTGCAAGTCTCTTCGAATTATGAGTTTGGTTTGGCCTACTAGATTGATCTTTCTTGCAATGGGAGAAGTGCTTAGCTTTAGGTTCAATCTTGCGGTGCTCGATCCCAGTGACAGAAAGGGAAATGACACGTATTGTATTGTTGCCATCGAGGATTAAAAGATGGGGTTTATATCATATTGCTTGAGTTTATCCCTCTACATCATGTCATCTTACCTAATGCGTTACTCTGTTCTTATGAACTTAATACTCTAGATGCATGCTGGATAGCGGTTGATGTGTGGAGTAATAGTAGTAGATGCAGGAAGGAGTCGGTCTACTTGTGACGGACGTGATGCCTATATACATGATCATGCCTAGATATTGTCATAATTATTCGCTTTTCTATCAATTGCTTGACAGTAATTTGTTCACCCACCGTAATACTTATGTTATCTTGAGAGAAGCCACTAGTGAAACCTATGGCCCCCGGGTCCATTATATTAATCTCCCGTCAACAAGCTATTTCTATTACCTTTTATTTTGCAGTTTAGTTTTAATCTTTATCATAAAAATACCAAAAAATTTATCTTTCATCTCTATCAGATCTCACTCTCGTAAGTGACCGTGAAGGGATTGACAACCCCTTTATCGCGTTGGTTGCGAGGTTCTTTTTTGTTTGTGTAGGTACGAGGGACTTGCGTGTGGCCTCCTACTGGATTGATACCTTGGTTCTCAAAAACTAAGGGAAATACTTACGCTACTTTGCTGCATCACCCTTTCCTCTTCAAGGGAAAACCAACGCAATGCTCAAGAGGTAGCAAGAAGGATTCCTGGCGCCGTTGCCGGGGAGTCTACGCATAAGTCAAGACATACCAAGTACCCATCACAAACTCTTATCCCTCGCATTACATTATTTGCCATTTGGCTCTCGTTTTCCTCTCCCCCACTTCACCCTTGCCGTTTTATTCACCCTTCTTCTGTTCGTCTTTTCATTTGCTTTGATGTCTTACTTGGCTCGTTTGGTTGGAATAGTTGTTTATTTATTGCTAAATAGAGAACCTAAGATCTATGGATCCTCATCTGCTTGCTAATATTTTTAAGAGATCCAATTATGATGAACCAATTGCTAGTGAGTTTTGTGCACTATATTATCTTTATGAGTTTTGCTTGAAATTCATGAATCTAAAAATTGTAATGAAGTACTTTATGGAGTGATTCACGATGGATCTTTGAATAGAAACACATGATTGCAATTATCTTTATACTTGTTGCAATGATCATGATTGGGGTGACTCTTCTTATGATCTTGAAAATTTATTTAAGCCCCATGATGAATATGAGATTGATATAATGTTTGTAATAATATTGAAAGTGGGTTTGGAAGAGTGTCAACTTTAGATCCCACATATTTAGAAAATGTTCAATCTTGTGATTTTTTGATAAAAGTGGGTTTGGAGAGGTCATGACTTTAGTTAATGTTAATCTCACAATTTTGGAAGAGTTTCAAGTTTTCATGCATATGGATCGTGTTGAAAATATTTTATGTGATAGCTATATTGCTGAATTTGATTATGATCCTACATGTAATTATTATGAGAGAGGAAAATATGGTGGTAGAGATTTTTATGTTACTAAATTACCTCTCGTTATGTTGAGATTGCCATTGTTTCTTTCCGCTTCTTTGCATATGCTAGTTTTTTCTTGCCTTGATAATTTGTTTGCCTATAAGATGCCGATGCATAGGAAGTATGTTAGACTCATATGTGTTTGTCACGTGTTTTATGATGCTCTCTTTGTGCTTCAATTCTTGTCTTTCATGTGAGCACCGTTGAAATCGTATGCCTAGCTATAAGGCTTTAAAGAAAGGCGCTTATTGGGAGATAACCCAATATTTTTCCTTGTTGTTATTAAATAAATAATTCATCTAGACTCTATTTAGATGTGGTTTTATGCTTTCATTAGTGTTTGTGCCAAGTAGAATCTTTGGGAAGACTTGGGGAAAGTCTTTGCGATCTTGCTGTAAAAAACGGAAACTTTAGCGCTCATGAGATTTGCTGCCATTTTTTTACTGGAGAGCAATATTTAGTTAATTATTTGTGCAAATGATTAATATATAAATTCCTCACGTCCAGAAACTTATCTTAGAATTTTTGGGGTTCCAAAAGTATTTGAAACCTACAGATTACTACAGACTGTTCTGTTTTTGACAGATTCTATTTTTCGTGTGTTGTTTGCTTATTTTGATGAATCTATGGCTAGTAATAGAGTTTATGAACCATTGAAAAGTTGGAATACAGTAGGTTTAACATCAATATAAATAAAGAATTAGTTCATTATAGTACCTTGAAGTGGTGGTTTGTTTTCTTTTACTAACGGAGCTCACGAGATTTTCTTTAAGTTTTGTGTTGTGAAATTTTCAAGTTTTGGGTAAAGATTTGATGGATTATGGAACAAGGAGAGGCAAGAGCCTAAGCTTGGGGATGCCCAAGGCACCCCAAGGTAAAATCCAAGGACAACCAAAAGCCTAAGCTTGGGGATGCCCCGAAAGGCATCCCCTCTTTCGTCTTCGTCCATCGGTAACTTTACTTGGAGCTATATTTTTATTCACCACATGATATGTGTTTTGCTTGGAGTGTCTTGTATGATTTGAGTCTTTGCTTTTTAGTTTACCACAATCATCCTTGATGTACACACCTTTCGGGAGAGACACACATGAATTGGAATTTATTAGAATACTCTATGTGCTTCACTTATATCTTTTGAATTGGATAATTTTGCTCTAGTGCTTCGCTTATATCTTTTAGAGCACTGCGGTGGTTATATTTTATAGAAATAATTGATCTCTCATGCTTCAGTTATATTATTTTGAGAGTCCTTTAGAACAGCATGGTAATTTTCTTTGGTTATAAATTTTAAATACTAAGAGAAGTTGGATGCTTGATAGTTGTTTTGAGATATAAAGGTGGTAATATTAGAGGTGTGCTAGTTGAGTAATTGTGAAATTGAGAAATACTTGTGTTGAAGTTTGCAAGTCCCGTAGCATGCACGTATGGTAAACGCTGTCTGACAAATTTGAAGCATGAGGTGTTCTTTGATTGCTTTCCTTATGAGTGGCGGTCGGGGACGAGCGATGGTCTTTTCCTACCAATATATCCCCCTAGGAGCATGCACGTAGTGCTTGGTTTGATGATTTGTAGATTTTTGCAATAAGTATGTGAGTTCTTTATGACTAATGTTGAGTCCATGGATTATACGCACTCTCACCCTTCCATCATTGCTAGCCTCTTCGGTACCGTGCATTTCCCTTTCTCACCTTGAGAGTTGGTGCAAAATTCACCGGTGCATCCAAACCCCGTGATATGATACGCTCTATCACACATAAGCCTCCTTATATCTTCCTCAAAACAGCCACCATACCTACCTATTATGGCATTTCCATAGCCATTCCGAGATATATTGCCATGCAACTATCCACCGTTCGATTTATTATGACACGCATCATCATTGTCATATTGCCTTGCATGATCATGTAGTTGACATCGTATTTGTGACAAAGCCACCATGCTTAATTTTTCATACATGTCACTCTTGATTCATCGCAATCCCGATACACTGCCGGGGGCATTCACATAGAGTCATATTTTGTTCTAAGTATCGAGTTGTAAGAAAATAAAAGTGTCATGATCATCATTAGAGCATTGTCCCATGTGAGGAAAGGATGATGGAGACTATGATTCCCCCACAAGTCGGGATGAGACTCCGGACAAAAAAGAGGACAAAAAAAGAGAGAAAGGAAGGCCCAAATAAAAAAAATGAGAGAAAAAGAGAGAAGGGGCAATGTTACTATCCCTTTTCCACACTTGTGCTTCAAAGTAGCACCATGATCTTCATGATAGAGAGTCTCTTATTTTGTCACTTTCATATACTAGTGGGAATTTTTCATTGTAGAACTTGGCTTGTATATTCCAATGATGGGCTTCCTCAAATGCCCTAGGTCTTCATGAGCAAGCAAGTTGGATGCACACCCACTTAGTTTCTTTGATGAGCTTTCATATATTTATAGCTCTAGTGCATCTGTTGCATGGCAATCCCTACTCCTTGCATTAACATCAATCGGTGGGCATCTCCATAGCCCATTGATTAGCCACGTCAATGTGAGACTTTCTCCCTTTTTTCTCACACAACCTCAATCATTATATTCTATTCCACCCATAGTGCTATGTCAATGGCTCACGCTCATATATTGCATAAAAGTTGAAAGTGTTTGAAAAGGCTAAGTATGAAACAATTGCCTGGCTTGTCATCGGGGTTGTGCATGATGAGAGCATTTTGTGTGACGAAAATGAAGCATGGCCAAACTATATGATTTTGTAGGATAAGCTTTCTTTGGCTATGTTATTTTGATAAGACATAATTGCTTGGTTAGCACACTTGGAGTATTATTATTTTTATGTCAACATTAAACTTTTATCTTGAATCTTTCGGATCTGAACATTCATGCCACAATAGAGAAAATTACATTGAAGAATATGCTAGAAAGTATTCCACATCAAAAATTCTATTTTTATCATTTACCTACTCAAGGACGAGCGGGAATTAAGCTTGGGGATGCTTGATATGTCGCCAATGTATCTATAATTTTTGATTGTTCCATGCTATTATATATTCTGTTTTGGATGTTTAATGGGCTTTATTATACACTTTTATATTATTTTTGGGACTAACCTATTAACCCAAGGCCCAGTGCAAATTATTGTTTTTTTTGCCTATTTCAGTGTTTCGCAGAAAAGGATTATAAAATGGAGTCCAAACGCAATGAAACCTTCGGGAACGTGATTTTTGGAACAAACGTGATCCAGAGGACTTGGAGTGGACGTCAAGAAACAACCAAGGAGGCCACGAGGAAGGGGCGCGCCTACCCCCTGGGCGCACCCTCCCCCTCGTGGGCCCCTCGCGGCTCAACCGACCTACTTCTTCCTCCTATATATACTCATATACCCTGAAAACATCCAGGAGCACCACGAAACCCTATTTCCGCCGCCGCAACCTTCTGTACCAAGAGATCCCATCTTGGGGCCTTTTCCGCAGCTCCTCCGAAGGGGCGTCGATCATGGAGGGCCTCTACATCAACTCCATGGCCCCTCCGATGATGTGTGAGTAGTTTACTTCAGACCTTCGAGTCTATAGTTATTATCTAGATGGTTTCTTCTCTCTCTTTGGATCTCAATACAAAGTTCTCCTCGATCTTCTTGGAGATCTATTTGATGTAACTCTTTTTGCGGTGTGTTTGTCGAGATCCGATGAATTGTGGGTTTATGATCAAGTCTATCTATGAACAATATTTGATTCTTCTCTGAAATCTTTTATGTATGATTGGTTATCTTTGCAAGTCTCTTCGAATTATCAGTTTGGTTTGGCCTACTAGATTGATCTTTCTGGCAATGGGAGAAGTGCTTAGCTTTGGGTTGAATCTTGCGGTGCTCTATCCCAGTGACAGAAAGGGAAACGACACGTATTGTATTGTTGCCATCGAGGATAAAAAGATGGGGTTTATATCATATTGCTTGAGTTTATCCCTCTACATCATGTCATCTTACCTAATGCGTTACTCTGTTCTTATGAACTTAATACTCTAGATGCATGCTGGATATCGGTCGATGTGTGGAGTAATAGTAGTAGATGCAGGCAGGAGTCGGTCTACTTGTGACGGACGTGATGCCTATATACATGATCATGCCTAGATATTCTCATAATTATTCGCTTTTCTATCAATTGCTTGAAAATAATTTGTTCACCCACCGTAATACTTATGCTATCTTGAGAGATGCCACTAGTGAAGCCTATGGCCCCCGGGTCTATTCTCTGTTATATTAATCTCCCGTCAACAAGCTATTTCTATTACCTTTTATTTTGCAGTCTTTACTTTTAATATTTATCATAAAAATACCAAAAAAATATCTTATCATCTCTATCAGATCTCACTCTCTTAAGTGACCGTGAAGGGATTGACAACCCCTTTATCGCGTTGGTTGTGAGGTTCTTATTTGTTTGTGTAGGTACGAGGGACTTGCGTGTGGCCTCCTACTGGATTGATATCTTGGTTCTCAAAAACTAAGGGAAATACTTATGCTACTTTGCTGCATCACCATTTCCTCTTCAAGGGAAAACCAACGCAGTGCTCAAGAGGTAGCAACGACCGCATTCACGTTAAATAGGGAACCATCTAAATCCAATGCGACGACACCATATGAACTGTGGTTTGGCAAGAAACCCAAGTTGTCATTTATTAAAGTTTGGGGCTGCGATGCTTATGTGAAAAGGCTTCAACCTAATAAGCTCGAACCCAAATCGGAGAAATGTGTCTTCATAGGATACCCAAAGGAAACTATTGGGTACACCTTCTATCACAGATTCGAAGGCAATATATTTGTTGCTAAGAATGGATCCTTTCTAGAGAAGGAGTTTCTCTCGAAAGAAGTGAGTGGGAGGAAAGTAGAACTTGATGAGCTAATTCTACCTTCTCCCGAATTGGAAAGTAGTTTATCACAGAAATTAGTTCCAGTGATTCCTACACCAATTAGTGAGGAAGCTAATGATGATGATCATGAAACTTCTCATCAGGTTACTACTGAACCTCATAGGTCAACCATAGTAAGATCCGCACCAGAGTGGTATGGTAATCCTGTTCTGGAGGTCATGTTAATTTACCATGACGAACCTACAAACTATGAGGAAGTGATGATGAGCCCAGATTCCGCGAAATGGCCTGAAGCCATGAAATCTGAGATGGGATCCATGTATGAGAATAAAGTGTGGACTTTGGTTGACTTGCCCGATGATCGGAAAGCCATAGAGAATAAATGGATCTTCAAGAAGAAGACTGACGCTCACGGTAATGTTACTGTCTATGAATCTTGACTTGTTGCGAAAGGTTTTCGACAAGTTCAAGGAGTTGACTATGATGAGACCTTCTCACCCTTAGCGATGCTTAAGTCTGTCCGGATCATGTTAGCAATTGCCGCATTTTATGATTATGAAATTTGGCAAATGGATGTCAAAACTACATTCCTTAATGGATATCTTAAAGAAGAGTTGTATATGATGCAACAAGAAGGTTTTGTCGATCCAAAAGGTGCTAACAAAGTGTGCACGCTCCAACGATCCATTTATGGACTGGTGCAAGCCTCTTGGAGTTGGAATGTATGCTTTGATAGTGTGATCAAAGCATATGGTTTTATACAAACTTTTGGAGAAGCATGTCTTTACAAGAAAGTGAGTGGGAGCTCTGTAGCAGTTCTGATATTATATGTGGATGACATATTGTTGATCGGAAATGATACTAAATTTCTGAATAGCATAAAAGGATACTTGAATAAGAATTTTTCAATGAAAGACCTCGGTGAAGCTGCTTATATATTGGGCATCAATATCTATAGAGATAGATCAAGACGCTTAATTGGACTTTCACAAAGCACATACCTTGATAAAGTTTTGAAGAAGTTCAAAATGGATCAGCCAAAGAAAGGGTTCTTGCCTGTGTTACAAGGTGTGTAATTGAGTCAGACTCAATGCCCGACCATTGCAGAAGATAGAGAGAAAATGAAAGTCATTCCCTATGCCTCAGCCATAGGTTCTATCATGTATGCAATGCTATGTACCAGACCTGATGTGTGCCTTGCTATTAGTGTAGCAGGGAGGTACCAAAGTAATCCAGGAGTGGATACATGGACAGCAGTCAAGAACAACCTAAAATACCTGAAAAGGACTAAGGTTATGTTTCTCGTTTATGGAGGTGACAAAGAGCTCGTCGTAAACGGTTACGTCGATGCAAGCTTTGACACTGATCCGGATGACTCTAAGTCACAAACCAGATACGCATTTATATTGAATGGTGGAGCTGTAAGTTGGAGCAGTTCCAAGCAGAGCATCATGGCAGGATCTACGTGTGAAGAAGAGTACATACCTGCTTCGGAATCAACAAATGAAGGAGTCTGGATGAAGGAGTTCATATCCGATCTAGGTGTAATACCTAGTGCATCGGGCCCAATGAAAATCTTTTGGGACAATACTGGTGCAATTTCCTTGGCAAAGGAATCCAGATTTCACAAGAGAACCAAGCACATCAAGAGATGCTTCAATTCCATCCGCGATCAAGTCAAGGAGGGAGACATAGGGATGTGGAAGATACATACGGATCTGAATGTTACAGAACCGTTGACTAAGCCTCTCTCATGAGCAAAACATGATCAACACCAAGACTCCATGGGTGTTAGAATCATTACTATGTAATCTAGATTATTGACTCTAGTGCAAGTGGGAGACTGAAGGAAATATGCCCTAGAAGCAATAATAAAGTTGTTATTTATATTTCCTTATATCATGATAAATGTTTATTATTCATGCTAGAATTGTATTAACCGGAAACTTAGTACATGTGTGGATACATAGACAAATAGAGTGTCCCTAGTATGCCTCTACTTGACTAGCCTGTTTATCAAAGATGGTTAAGTTTCCTAGCCATAGACATGTGTTGTCATTTGATAAACGGGATCACATCATTAGAGAATGATGTGATGGACAAGACGCATCTATTAGCTTAGCATTATGATCGTTTAGTTTTATTGCTATTGCTTTCTTCTTGACTTATACATGTTCCTCAGACTATGAGATTATGCAACTCCCAAATACCGGAGGAACACCTTGTGTTCTATCAAACGTCACAACGTAACTAGGTGATTATAAAGATGCTCTACAGGTGTCTCCGATGGTGTTTGTCGAGTTGGCATAGATCGGGAATGGGATTTGTCACTCCGTGTATCGGAGAGGTATCTCTGGGCCCTCTCGGTAATTCACATCACTATGAGCCTTGCAAGCAATGTGACTAATGAGTTAGTCATGGGATGATGCATTATGGAACGAGTAAATAGACTTGTCGGTAATGAGATTGAACTAGGTATGATGATACCAACGATCGAATCTCGGGCAAGTAACATACCGATGACAAAGGGAACAATGCATGTTGTTATGCGGTTTGACCGATAAAGATCTTCATAGAATATGTAGGAGACAATATGAGGATCCAGGTTCCACTATTGGTTATTGACCGGAGATGTGTCTCGGTCATGTCTACATAGTTCTCGAACCCGTAGGGTCTGCACGCTTAACGTTCAATGACTATTTGTATTATGAGTTATGTGATTTTGTGTACCGAAGTTTGTTTGGAATCCAGGATGAGATCACAAACATGACGAGGAGTCTCGAAATCGTTGAGACATAAATATTGATATATTGGAAGGTTATGTTTGGACACCGAAATGGTTTCGGAAAGGTTCGGGCATTTTCTGGAGTACCGGGGGTTACCGGAACCCCCCGGGGAGTTAATGGGCCTTCATGGGCCCTAGTGGAGAGAGGAGGAGGCAGCCAGGTGGTGGCGCGTGCCCCTAAGTCCAAACCGAATTGGACTAGGGTTGGGGGGCGGCCCCCCTTTCCTTCTCTCCTTCTCCTCCTTCCTTCCTTCTCCTAGTGGGAACAGGAAAGGGGGAGGGCGAATCCTACTTGGACCGGGAGTCCAAGTAGGACTCCCCCCATGGAGCGCCCCCCTTGGGCCGGCCATCTCTCCTCCCCCCTTTATATATGTGGGAGGGGTCACCCCAAAGAAACACTAAGACTTCTCTTAGCCGTGTGCGGTTCCCCCCTCCATAGTTACACACCTCGGTCATATCGTCGTAGTGCTTAGGTGAAGCCCTGCACCAGTAACTCCATCGTCACCGTCGCCACTCTGTCGTGCTGATGGAACTCTCCCTCGGCCTCAACTGGATCAAGAGCTCGAGGGACGTCATCGAGCTGAACGTGTGATGAATGCGGAGGTGCCATACGTTCGGTGCTTGGATCGGTTGGATCGCGAAGACGTTCGACTACATCAACTGCGTTACTAAACGCTTCCGCTTTCGGTCTACGAGGGTAGGTGGACACACTCTCCCCGCTTGTTGCTATGCATCTCCTAGATAGATCTTGTGTGATCATAGGTAAAATTTTGAGATACTGCGTTCCCCAACAAAAACGCGCTATGGCTATAGGAAGTAGTTATTTATTTTCCTTTTTATTTTATTTTTATCTATGGAATATAGCTATAGTGCGGGCCTATGAAACGCGCTAATGCTATAGTAACTACATCATTTTGCGGCAACAAGCGCTATTGCTATGCCTTTCTCCTTTATTTTTCATTTTCTTTTTCTTATCTTTATATTTTCTTTTTTTCATTTCTCCCTTTTCTACTTCTTTCATTTTCACTTACTTTTCTACTTCTTTTCCATTTTATTTTCTTCTTTTAGCAGTAGCGCTCTATACAAGAAACACGCTACTACAACACACTTAGCGGTAGCGTGCTTTTTGCAGCCGTGCTACTACTATTCCTATCCTACGGGCAACAACGTGGGAATTATAGTAGTAGCGCTTTTACGTGTAGATGCGCTACTGCTACAACCGTAGCTTTAGCGGATTTTATTGACAAGCGCTACTACTAAGTAGCAGTATCTGTTCTAACCAGCGCTACTGTTATACCTCTGTGTATAAGGTTTTCCCTAGTAGTGAGGGATGGCAAAGCACTTGATGCCCTCCTCCTTGGCTACAGGAGGTAGCCAGTCATCTTACTTCGCCTATGACGTACCATTCTTGGCTTGGCAGATTTTGTTTTTGTTTTCTTTGTTCCCATTTTTTTAAAACCCACCATGTATTAATTAACTTAAAATGTTCGTACAATCATTAATTACAAAATTTGCCACATAGGGCAGAACAGAATTAAAAAATAATTTCATCAGACCTATTATCGAAAAAATGAGCTTAGCAATCTCATGAGCCACCGTATTATCCCCCTATTGATCTTGGATGTCTGAAACTTCACCAGTAGCTTCAAGACATTGTTCGCCTCCTTCTTTAGGTGAATAAGGGATGACCTGTCAAAGCAATCTTTTCAAAAATAGAAGCCACAGAAGAGCAATCAGTTTCCAAAATGATGGCCATGTCAAGATTGATACCTATATACAGGCCAGAAAGCGCCGCCCTAAGTTCCGCTTCCTCAGCGCTATAGCAAGCTCCAATAAAATCCCATAAAGAAACAATAACTTCTCCACTATGGTTTCTGACAATCACCCCATACTCGCAACTTTAAGGGCCTCCACAAAACTTGCATCGACATTAATCTTGAAGAACTCTGAGTTGGCGGCTTCCAAGAGATAGAATTCCTCTCCAAAATGGTGGTTGGCTGAACTTCCCCAACCACTTGCTTACCTTTGTTGCACATGTCCACCTGCATGTTTGCATGACAAGACGAGAAAGATGCCCAATAATTTTCTACAAAGCTCACAGAGGCCGAGATGGATTCTTTTACTTTCCAAAGATCAAGTCATTCCTCAAATGCCAAGCTCTCCAGAACATGAATAATGTTTGCTCGCGCACCGTCGGATTTAATTGATCCAATAAAATGAGAAACAGTCGGGCCCAAAAAATTTGAAATTCACTTCAGCCAGTAAATTCCACACTTCCTTCAAGGCCATACGAAATGTCGGAGCCTTGGGGCAACTCACCAATGCGTGAAAATTACATTCATCTTCCATACCACAAATCGAGCACGTACTAGAATAGCTTGATGGTGTTTAACCCTGTTAACTTGAACCGCCAAACTATTACAAGCAGCCCTCCACACAAATATTATAATTTTCTGGGGGACATTAGCCTTCCAAATTATATTCCGGAGCCTCCTTTCCCCATTCATGGCACCACTAGAGTTACCTGGATCAACCTTTGATTCCCGAAGATTCAGTGCTAGCCTATACACACTTTTCACAGAAAACAAACCACTTTTCTCATGGTGCCAAGCAATAACATAACCCTCACTCAACCTCAGAATATGCAATTTTAGAATTTCCTCTGCATCATGACTATAGAAAAGATGCCTGATCGGTTCTCATCCCAACTCCTAGAACCACTCGTGAATAACTGGACACCCATTTGATCCTAGTTCTATTCTTTTTAGCAGTTATTCGTAGACCAGAATCCTTAGGAATCCAATTATCCCTCCAAATGTTTATACTAGAACCATCGACCACTCTCCATATGATACCTTTTTTCAGCAGATCGAGTCCATGCATAATTCCTTGCCACGTAAGGGATGTTGCTTGAGGAAATACCGTATCAATAAGATGTCCATTAGGATAATATTTAGCTTTCAACACCTTTGCACATAGAGATGTTGCTTGGCGGTTATTGGTTTTACCGGATTCTTTGTTCCCTTTGAGCCTACTCACTGTTGAGATTAACATCTACTACCTCCGTACCTAAATATAAGATGTTTTTTGTTACATTTAGTTACAAAGGTACTAGCACCACATTTTGGTGTCATTGTTAATTGAACTCATTGCTTTATCTATAAAGCAAGTCCAAAACCCTATTTTCTAACCTATATACTGTTGAAAAATAAAAGTTAGAAAAGGTCCATCGCCAAACAACCAAGTTTGCATAGCATATCATCTGAGTGCATAATATCATCACTTCAGCACACTCATTTTATGGCTTGTGGTTGATGAAATATAGGGCCCAAGTACATTTAACATTGATGATCATTTAAGATCATGTGGATCACAACCATTGAAATGACCAATAATTCAAACCCTATCTCGCCCCCTTTCCCACTGCATAGTCTCGTACCTCAGCATAACTACAGTTATTAATTTAATACCGCAAAGAATACATCACATGTTTATTTTTGCGCTGTAGTCGATTCTCAAACCGTACATTTTGCTACAAGATTCGCGCATATAGCATCCTCGGCCTTTATATGTCTTGCTCGCTTACTCCCCAGATCCTGTACCTCCCCCCACTCTAACCCTAGCGTCGCCTTTACGGGAAACCACACTCCGGCCGCTTGTCAATCGAATATGTCACGTGTTTATTTTCGCGCAGTAGTCAATTGTCAAACCGTACAATTTGCTATAAGATTCACCGAGGACGTGGGCTGGGGGAGAGGGCGGCGGTCGTTCGAGGCGGCATCATTAGCGGAGGCGGCGATCTCAGCAAGGGGCCATTCTTCGTTGTACCTGGTCATCTTCCCATCGAGGCAGCGAAGACGGTGCTTGGTCGTCTCCGACATCGTCACAGAGCGGTCCAGGGCCTAGGCATATGGTAGGTCTGGGTCTGCCGTGATGTGTGGTGGAGGGATGTTAGAGTCTGTGAACTAGGATCGGCGTGCAGCGTTGTGCCTGTCCCGCCGGTGCTGCTCCTAGTTGGCGTACTCCTGCATCGTCATGGCGCTCCGGGACAATGACAAAGAGCCACCATAAAGGTAGTGCAGAATGCGCCCGCGCGCCTTGGGCAGGGGCAGTAGCAGCGAGCGGCGCTCCACCTTGACGAGGCGGGGAGGTGAGACAAGTAGTGCTCCACCTTCACGACGCCCCAGGGCGGCGACGAGAGCCGCTCCTCCTTCACGACGCACCGGGGCGGCAGCGAGAGCCGCTCTTCCTTGACGCGGCGTCCGATTTGGATGCCGCGACTGCGCGGCTATGGAGAGTGTGCGGGGATGCCTGCTCCGTCTTCACGAGGAGGAGCGCCCCTGGTGGCGGAGCCGGGCCGTTGGTGTGGACGATGAAGCGACGGAGCCTCATCTCTGTCTGCTCCTTGAACTCAGCGTCAGTGCCGGCGTAGACCTGGCCAGGCACCGCTGGCACGGACTGCGGTAGTGACGGTTGCTGGTCCTTCTTGTCGCCGGAGGAGATGACAATCTCCTCCCGCATCACGTTGCCATTAGCCGACGAGAACGATGGCGCCGAAGTCCGAGGGTGAAGTCTCCACGAGCCGCTAGATCCTGCCCCAGAACCGCCTGCCGGCGCCGACACCCAGGACTTGCCCATCGCCGGAGATGTGGAGGGGGTGGCGAGGAGGAGGAGAAGGAAGGAAGGAGGATCATGCGATGTGGACGGCGCTGAAGCACGGCTTAAATAGCCGCGGCCAGGTGATACGTCCATTTTGCATCATGTTTACCTACTGTTATTTATAATGTTTTTATTCATAATAATGCTTTTTGGAGTAATTCTAATGCCTTTTCTCTCATAATATGCAAGGTACACACAAAGAGGGAGAAATCCGGCAGCTGGAAATTTGGACCTGAAAAAGCTACGTCAGGCTACCTATTTTGCACAACTCCAAATGGGCTGAAACTTCACGAGGATTTTTTATGGAATATATAAGAAATACTGGAGCAAATACCCACCGGAGCGGGCCACCTGGTGAGCACAAGACACCAGGGCGTGCCTGGCCCCCCAGACGCGCCCTGGTGGGTTGTGCTCAGCTCAGCCCACCTCCGGTGCCCATCTTCTGATATATATATAAGTCATTTTGACCTAGAAAAAATAATGGGAGGACTTTCTGGACGGAGCACCGCCATCTCAAGGCAGAACTTGGAAATCATCGTCATCATCACCAATGATGGCAGCTGGAACTACGTCGGTATTTACCCAGAGTGGGAGGGATGATGTAGCACAGCGACGGTAGAGTATTTCCCTTAGTTATGAAACCAAGGTATCGAACCAGTAGGATAACCAAGCAACACAACGTAAACATCCCCTGCACACAAATAACAACACCTTGCAACCCGACGTGTTAAAGGGGTTGTCAATCCCTTTCGGGTAACGATGCTAGAAATTGGTGCGTGATGGTAAAAAGGTTGTAATAGATTGGATCAATAGATCGCAAATAAAATAAATTGCAGCAAAGTATTTTTGGATTTTTGGATTAATAGATCTAAAAATAAGAGCAAGGAAAAAGTAGATTGCAAGGCAAATATATGAGAAATAAGACCCAGGGGCCATAGTTTTCACTAGTGGCTTCTCTCGAGAAAAATAGCAAACAGCGGGTAAACAAATTACTGTTGAGCAATTGATAGAACATCAAATAATTATGATGATATCTAGGCAATGATCATTACATAGGCATCACGTCCAAGATTATTAGACTGACTCCTGCCTGCATCTACTACTATTACTCCACACATCGACCGCTATCCAACATGCATCTAGTGTATTAAGTTCATGGAAAAACCGAGTAATGCAATAAGAATGATGACATGATGTAGACAAGACCCGTTTATCTATATGGCGGTAGATATAGATCTCGTCTTTTTATCCTTAGTAGTAACGATACATACGTGTTGGTTCCCTTTCTGTCACTGGGATCAAGCACCGTAAGATCGAACCCACTACCGGGCACCTCTTCCCATTGCAAGATAAATAGATCAAGTTGGCCAGACAAAACCCAAATATCGGAGAAGAAATACGAGGCTATAAGAGATCATGCATAAATGCGATCAAAGAAACTCAAATACTTTCATGGATATAAAAACATAGATCTGATCATGAACTCAAAGTTCATCAATCGCAACAAACACACTGCAAAAGAGTTACATCTTATGGATCTCCAAGAGACCATTGTATTGAGGATCAAGAGAGAGAGAGAGATGAAGCCCTCTATCTACTAACTACGGACCCGAAGGTCTACAAGGAACTACTCACGCATCATCAGAGAGGCACCAATGGAGGTGGTGAACCCCTCCGTGATGGTGTTTAGATTGGATCTTGTGTTTCTGGACTCTGCGGTGGCTGGAAGAATATTTCGTCGACTCCCCTAGGGTTTTGGGAATATTTGGGTATTTATAGAGCAAGAGGCGGTCCAGGGGGTACCCGAGGTGGGCATAACCCACCTGGGCACGCCAGGGCCTCCTGGCGTGCCCTGGTGGGTTGTGCCTCCCTCGGGGCACCCCCTAGGTGCAACCAGGGCCCATTGCCTTCCTTCTGGCCCATAAAAAATCTTTGTAAAGTTTCGTGGCATTTGGACTCTGTTTGATATTGATTTTCTGTGATGTAAAAAACATAGGAAAAAATAACAACTGTCACTTGGCACTATGTCAATAGGTTAGTATCAAAAAATGATATAAAATGATTATAAAACATCCAAGATTGATAATAAAACAACATGGAACAATCAAAAATTATAGATACGTTGGAGACGTATCAGCATCCCCAAGCTTAACTCCTACTCGTCCTCGAGTAGGTAAGTGATAAAAACAGAATTTTTGATGTGGAGTGTTGTTCATCAATTCATATCATATTCTTTTCTTTATAGCATGGACATTTGGACTTTTTTGTGATTCAAAGCAATAGTCTAGTTTTGACATAATAATTTAGATACTCAAGCATATCAACAAGAAACCATGTCTTTCAAAATATCAATGCTAAAATAAGTTATCCCTAGCCCATCATGCTCAAACATTGATCCATTCATGAAACACACTCGAATATTAACTACACCCAATACTTGAGCACGATCATATTCCCTCCTAGTTGGTGCTTTTTATAAGAGAAGATGGAGACTCAAATTTCAGAATAAAAATTGCATAAAGTAAAAGAAAGGCCCTTCGCAGAGGGAAGTAGGGATTTGTAGAGGTGCCAGAGCTCAAAGCGAAAAGATTGAGATAAAAACATTTTGGGAGGTGTATCCATCCCACCAACGAAAACGACTTAGAGTTCCCAACACTTTCCATGCAAAGATATATCATAGGCGATTCTCGAACAGAAAATAAAGTTTATTCCTTTTTCCACCATAACTTTCACTTTCCATGGCTAGCCATATCCGCGGGTGCCCTCCATACACTACAAAAAAAGACACTTCCGTGATGATACATGTTTGTCACAGTAGGTCACGTTTTCTGTCATGCATGTACATCCATGACAAATTTATGACATAATCAAGATAGTCATACCTGTGCTATCGTAGAAGTATTCCATGACATTACCAAAATTATCATCACGGAAGTGTCCACTTCCATGATGATAAATCACGCGTCATGGAAGTGCTTTTGTCCAGGGTGACCGGCACATGGCATCCACGGTAACGGGTCGCCGTTAAGCTATCGGGTTCGGTTTTGGATCCGGTAACATGTTAATAGCCCGGACCAATGAGGATTTTCCACGTGTAAAATTGTCATTGGCCGGAGGAAACGCGTGTTGGCTCACCGTTGGGATAGATGTCATCCATTCATTGGACAGGAGGCGCCTATGATAGGTCGACACATGGCACGACCCAAAAGTGGCCCATAAAGATTAAATGGACTGTCCCAACTAAAGGCCCACGAGATTTCGCCGACCATAATGGGCCGGCCCAACTAAAGGCCCACGAGATTTCGCCGACCATAATGGGCCGACCCGGCTAAAGGCCCATAAGATTTCATCGACCATAATGGGCCGGCCCAGCTAAAGGCCCACAAGATTTTGAGGACACTAATGGGCCGGCCCGTTAACAGGCTGCCATGTTTTTGGCCAAATGCCGGCCCATAATTGATCCGGTCCATTAACATCTTGCCATGTTCCAGGCCTAATAAAGGCCCATATGAGATGTGGCCCGTTAAAAGCCTACCAAGTTCTGGGCCAAATTATGGCCCAGATCAAATCTGACCCTTTAAGAGGCTTTGGGATAAATTATGGCCCATATCAGATTCGGCCCGTCAACTGGACGCTTTGCTTTTGGGCCCACTTGCTAAAGGCCCATTTAGTAATTTGGCCTGATATTTATTTCGGCCTGTTAAAGGCATGTTTAACATTTCGGCCCTATATTTATTTTGTCCTGTTAAAAGCCCTTCATATAGTTGGGCCTAACTACGGCCTGGTTTGCATCAAACCTGCTCACCGCCGATAATCTGATTGGGCCAAACAAGGACCGAGATAATTTTGGCCTGTTAACAGCCCGTGATGTGATTGGCACAATCATGGGCCAGGGTCTATTTCGGCCTGCTGCCGGCCCATGAGCTGTTCGGCACGTTTCATGCCCAACCTACCTTTCAGCATCCTAAAAGCCCATCGAGTTTTCTTGCGAAAAATAGGGCCAGCGGTTTACTTGGCCTATTAGAGGTCCAAATCTACTAGTGGGCCAGTTTACATTTAGGCCTGTTAACAGACCAATTATGTAGTGATTTGCATGACGGCCCGATTATGTACCATAATTTTATGGATTGGCCGGTTTACTGCAAAGACAAGATATATATATATACAGTAAAATAACTGCAGCATCTTGAATAAGAAAAAAACCTAGACTATACAATAAAGAAATTACAGCATATTACATCCACTGGGCATCAAAGTTCGCCACTATGATAATAAAGCACAAGCAGATAGCAGATTACATACACTCTGCATCAAAGATCGCCACCAGTGCAAATAAACACGCCGACAAAATAATATACAAAACAGACATCACTTCAATAGAGTTCAAGAAAGGATAGCCCTGCTCGGGAGCTGCAGCGCAAGCAGCTGAGCAAGCTGATGAAACTGCGCTTGTTTGACACTTATATCCTCCTGACTCTGAAAGATAAACAAGCAGACAGATGACATGTTTTGCACATATAAGTATCAGTGCTGACAATTCATCACATTTCTTGCTGATGAATAAAGTGACACAGTTTAAAATAGCATTAACACAATATGCTATTGTTTAGGTTAAGACATGGCAGGAAATGACATTGTGAAGGAGTTGGCAGCTTCACGACACCACTGGATTATAGATCAAGAACTCATAAGTATCAATGGTTAGTGTGCTATCAATTTATCCCATTTCAGATTGGCAAATAAAGAGATGGTTTAAATAATAGTAGAATGATATGACATTGTTCATAGTTAAGACATTGCAGAATATGACATTGTGTTGTAGTGGGTAGGTTCACCACACCACTGGATTACGGATCAAGATGAGAAGCATACATGCAGTGCAAAAGAAGATCACTTGCTTTGTATAGTTTAATTTACATGGTATGAAGAAGGAACTTGGTTGTACAACTGAAAACTTAAATTGAGAAGGACAAACTTTTGTTTATGAACTACATAATAAACTTTAAACATGCAATTTGATGCAAACACCAAAAATAAAAGTTCTTGTAGTCACGCCTGACCAAATATACACAACAAAGTTTGAAGGCTTGAGAAGGAGAAACTTACATTATTGGTGAAGACACGCTCTATAAAGCCCTTGTACATGCTGATGGGGGGCAATTCAAGAAGTTTACCACAGAATCTTCTTCATAAGCATTGCCTTTATTCTACATTTTGTTAAGAGTAAATATAGATGTGATAATATAAGAAAAAATGGAGAATATTTAAGATAAGATGAAGAGTGATGCTACATGACCAAGTAGCTATAAATGTAAGTACAGCGATACAGGCAAAAGGTACAGCCAAGAGCAATGCAGAGCTAAACTTCTTCAGGACCATCGGTGTTATCCAACCTTATGGTAAGGGTAAATATAGATCTGATGCATAGAAAATGGAGGGAAAAGGAAAATAAGTTGCAGAATGATGGTACATGAACAACTACCTGTCAATATAAGTACACTGATAAAGGACAGCAGGTACTTACAAGAACAATGTAGAGCTAAAAAAATTCATTGGCATTGGATATATTCTACATTAATGTAACCATTCATACAGATAAGATAATTTGGAGCGAACAATTGATAAGCAAGCTATCATGCATACTGCTGTCACATAATGAACCGGGTATGAATGCAAGTACAGTGATACAACACAATAGGTACTAACAAGAGCAAAGCAGCGAGCATCATATTTGTGATATCCTATCATTGTTTTCAAACCGGAATTCTTCTTCAAGCTGATTTCCTGCAAAAAAGATTTGTAAGGCACATGCGAAAAAGTAGAAGTTCAAATTGTCATGTGATATCATAGACAGTACCTCATCCTGGGAACGAGACCAGTGCATAACAAGGTTTTTCCATTCAATGTCTTCTAAATTTAGCACATGAGACTTCACCAGAAATTCGTTTATAGACTTGCCATCAAAGTGTGATTTCCTTAGGTAACACTGATACTACTACAATGCTTCCTTGAAAAGCGCAAGCAAGCTTTGCTCGTCATGACTATCTAGATTGACCCTCGCCTACTTACAACAATGTAATGTAAATCATTGACGTGTTCAATCAGCAGAAAACAGGAAAATAATTACCATGAATAATAGCACTTACACGTAAGTGGAACTGGAAGATATGAAAATTATGTTTGTTTTCACTATAATCTTCCCATGATGGGAATATATGCACGTAGTCCCTAACAACATTGAAAGCATTGTCTTTAAAACCGGGAATAATTGGAATGGGGTTCCAATCTGCAGGAATTGGTCGTCTCTGCAGTTGGGATAGGTCTTCGGCTGGTGGACTTGCTGTACTTTTTGCTGGAGTGGGATTTTTCTGTGGTCTGGCTGGTGCTATGGCAACTGAAATCGGCATACTTTTAGCTGGAGTGCAGGTCATGTGTGGTGGGGCTAGTGGTGTGGCCAGTGAAGTATGGGTACAGTCTGCTGGAGTCGGTCCTATGTTTTGTGTCACTGGTTGTACAGCCAATATAAGTGGGGTGTTGTCTGATTTCTCTGGCACCACCATGTTTTTCATGGACTTTGCTGGTGCTCCTTCAGGTTCGGCAATCACCCTCTTCCTTTTTGATGTCTGATGCACAAGAACACCATTTGAGTGGAAAAACATGGTATGATGATAGATGGAATATGTATTGATAATGGATGGGCATGGCATCTTGACATATATGATGAGTAAACTAAGCACATGGCGGTGCAACAAAGTAGAAGAAATGCAAGAAAACATATGCAAGATACGTGCAATCAATAAAACCTTGCCAAATAAGAACAGGCACCTTGATGGGTGAACATGACAAACCATCTGCCTTTGACTCCTCGAGGCTAGAATAGTCATTAGGATCATATTCTGAACAAGAATCTACAGGTGGGGAGCGTATGAGTCTCATTGCATCCAGAATGGCACTCAATGCCTTGGTGCCAATTTTGTAAGTCGTTGCGGTGTTCCACAATATTCTTCTGATGTGCGGATTCTGATATTCACGGTAATTACGTATAATATCTGAGAACCATGAAAACATAAATAGTAGTGAGATTATCTTTGTGATGCAGAGGATATTCTAATATAGGGGCGCCCCTGTAAACCCTTGTGTGCTATCACTGGATTCTGATGAGAGAGCTCATGTGTGTTGTACTATGGTGTGTGCATTAATATAATCTGGCACAAGTACACAAAAAATAGGTTCCATAAGTAAGGATAGTTGGTAGATGATAGGTTCATAATATACTGTATAGAGAGTTTATTGCCAAACCAAGATAACAAGAGCACACATCAACTAGGCAGATCGTAGTGTACATAAATGGGGTACACCATAACCATGATATATAAATCGGGAAAGTGGAACTGGCTGGAAAATACGGTGTTGTATTGCCGCTACTAATTGAAAGTCTATCGATTACAGGCCAACTCTATCAGTTGTTGACTACAGATGTCCCTGGTCCCTTCCGGACAAGGAACATAATGTACGTACTAAATACAGAATAACAAAAGAGAAACATGCTAAAGAATAGAAGATGAAGCATATTCTTGAGGTTCCGCTGCATTGCATACAATGTTGGTTGCCCACTCATGATGAATCACAGCTCCCAAAGAAATGCAATTCCATGCTGTCTCTCTATATGTGGCCACATGCATTTGGAAATAAAAAGTGGGAGCATTACCTGAGCAAGTAAATGTGTGTCTGTTAACTAATATCAGTATCATATCACAATTCGTATTTGAAGAAGTAAGCTTTGGACTTATGATTGATGTGTTGTTTAGCTTCAAGAGTGGACTGCTGCTAGTGCGACACATAGTAGCTACACAGATCATAGTGTAGATATAGCGGGAAAACCGTAAACATCAGGAATAAAATCAGCAAAGTGGAACTTGCTGGAATATATGTGCTAGTATTGCCGGTACAGCTAGAAAGGCTTTGGATACCAGCTCTCTTCAACTGAAGGTGCGGTACTATTAACATCAGTATAACTCTCAAAGGTGACACAGCTCCCCGCATTTCCTTGCTAATCTTATAGGATTCAAGTGGGCATGCCACTACAAATCATATTCCTATGTTTACAAAATCCTACGAATCAAAGAGGCCCGAAGAGTTCAAAGTGTCCATCACAATCGACCGTATAGACCTCTGCACTGCAAATGTCCCTGCTCATCTTCACTACAAGGAACATACTGTACTGTTGGAAATATGCCCTAGAGGCAATAATAAATTGGTTACTATTATATTTCCTTGTTCATGATAATCATTTATTATCCATGCGAGAATTGTATTGATAGGAAACTCAGATACATGTGTGGATACATAGACAACACCATGTCCCTAGTAAGCCTCTAGTTGACTAGCTCGTTGATCAATAGATGGTTACGGTTTCCTCACCATGGACATTGGATGTCGTTGATAATGGGATCACATCATTAGGAGAATGATGTGATGGCAAGACCCAATCCTAAGCCTAGCACAAGATCATGTAGTTCGTATGCTAAAGCTTTTCTAATGTCAAGTATCATTTCCTTAGACCATGAGATTGTGCAACTCCCGGATACCATATGAGTGCTTTGGGTGTGCCAAACGTCACAACGTAACTGGGTGGCTATAAAGGTACACTATAGGTATCTCCGAAAGTGTCTGTTGGGTTGGCACGAATCAAGACTGGGATTTGTCACTCCGTGTAAACGGAGAGGTATCTCTGGGCCCACTCGGTAGAACATCATCATAATGTGCACAATGTGATCAAGGAGTTGATCACGGGGTGATGTGTTACGTATTTCTCGATTATGGAGGTGACAAAAGGTTCATCGTAAAAAGTTACGTCGATGCAAGTTTTGACACAGATCTAGATGACTCTAAGTCTCGATCTAGATACATATTGAAAGTGGGAGCAATTAGCTAGAGTAGCTCCATGCAGAGCATTGTAGACATAGAATTCGCAAAATACTTACAGATCTGTATGTGACAGACCCGTTGACTAAAATTATCTCACAAGCAAAACATGATCACACCTTAGTACTCTTTGGGTGTTAATCACATAAATGATGTGAACTAGATTATTGACTCTAGTAAACCCTTTGGGTATAGGTCACATAACAATGTGAACTATGGGTGTTAATCACATGGTGATGTGAACTCTTAGTGTTGAATCACATGGCGATGTGAACTAGATTATTGACTCTAGTGCAAGTGGGAGACTGAAGGAAATATGCCCTAGAGGCAATAATAAAGTTATTATTTATTTCCTTATATCATGATAAATGTTTATTATTCATGCTAGAATTGTATTAACCGGAAACATAATACATGTGTGAATACATAGACAATCAGAGTGTCACTAGTATGCCTCTACTTGACTAGCTCGTTAATCGAAGATGGTTATGTTTCCTAACATAAACAAAAGAGTTGTTATTTGATTAATGGTATCACATCATTAGGAGAATGATGTGATTGACATGACCCATTCCATTAGCTTAGCACCCGATCGTTTAGTATGTTGCTATTGCTTTCTTCATGACTTATACATGTTCCTATGACTATGAGATTATGCAACTCCCGTTTGCCGGAGGAACACTTTGTGTGCTACCAAATGTCACAACGTAACTGGGTGATTATAAAGGAGCTCTACAGGTGTCTCCAAAGGTACATGTTGGGTTGGCGTATTTCGAGATTAGGATTTGTCACTCCGATTGTCGGAAAGGTATCTCTGGGCCCTCTCGGTAATGCACATCACATAAGCCTTGCAAGCATTGCAACTAATGAGTTAGTTGTGAGATGATGTATTACGGAATGAGTAAAGAGACTTGCTAGTAACGAGATTGAACTAGGTATTGAGATACCTACGATCGAATCTCGGGCAAGTAACATACCGACGACAAAGGGAACAACGTATGTTGTTATGCGGTCTGACCGATAAAAGATCTTCGTAGAATATGTAGGAGCCAATATGAGCATCCAGGTTCCGCTATTGGTTATTGACCGGAGACATGTCTCGGTCATGTCTACATTGTTCTCGAACCCGTAGGGTCCGCACGCTTAAGGTTTCGATGACAGTTATATTATGAGTTTATGCATTTTGATGTACCGAAGTTTGTTCGGAATCCCGGATGTGATCAGGGACATGACGAGGAGTCTCGAAATGGTCGAGACATAAATATTGATATATAGGAAGCCTATATTTGGATATCGGAAGTGTTCCGGGTGAAATCGGGATTTTACCGGAGTACCGGGAGGTTACCGGAACCCCCCGGGAGGTATATGGGCCTTAGTGGGCTTTAGTGGAAGAGAGGAGAGGTGGCCAGGGCTGGGCCACGCGCCCCTCCCCCCTAGTCCGAATAGGACAAGGAGAAGGGGGCGGCGCCCCCCTTCCTTCTCTCTCTCCTCTTTCCCCCTCCCGAATCCTATTCCAACTAGGAAAGGGGGGGGGGAATACTACTCCCGGTGGGAGTAGGACTCCTCCTGGCGCGCCAAACTCCTGGCCGGCCGCACCCCCCTTGATCCTTTATATACGGGGGCAAGGGGCACCCCTAGAGACACAAGTTGATCCACGTGATCATATTCTTAGCCGTGTGCGGTGCCCCCTTCCACCATAATCCTCGATAATATTGTAGCGGTGCTTAGGCGAAGCCCTGCGACGGTAGTACATCAAGATCGTCACCACGCCGTCATGCTAACGGAACTCTTCCCCGACACTTTGCTGGATCGGAGTCCGGGGATCGTCATCGAGATGAACGTGTGCTAGAACTCGGAGGTGCCGTAGTTTCGGTGCTTGATCGGTCGGGCCGTGAAGGCGTACGACTATATCAACCGCGTTGTGCTAACGCTTCTGCTGTCGGTCTACAAGGGTACGTAGATCACACTCTCCCGTATCGTTGCTATGCATCACCATGATCTTGCGTGTGCGTAGGAAATTTTTTGAAATTACTACGTTCCCCAACAGTGGCATCCGAGCCTAGGTTTTATGTTTTGATGTTATATGCACGAGTAGAACACAAGTGAGTTGTGGGCGATATAAGTCATACTCCTTACCGGCAAGTCATACTTTGGTTTGGCGGTATTGTTGGGCGAAGCGGCCCGGACCGACATTACGCATACGCTTACGCGAGACCGGTTCTCCCGACGTGCTTTGCACAAAGGTGGCTAGCGGGTGATAGTTTCTCCAACTTTAGTTGAACCGAGTGTGGCTACGCCCGGTCCTTGCGAAGGTTAAAACAGCACCAACTTGACAAACTATCGTTGTGGTTTTGATGCGTAGGTAATATTGGTTCTTGCTTAAGCCCGTAGCAGCCACGTAAAACTTGCAACAACAAAGTAGAGGACGTCTAACTTGTTTTTGCAGGGCATGTTGTGATGTGATATGGTCAAGACATGATGCTAAATTTTATTGTATGAGATGATCATGTTTTGTAACCGAGTTATCGGCAACTGGCAGGAGCCCTATGGTTGTTGCTTTATTGTATGCAATGCAATCGCACTGTAATGCTTTACTTTATCACTAAGCGGTAGCGATAGTCGTGGAAGCATAAGATTGGCGAGACGACAACGATGCTATGATGGAGATCAAGGTGTCGCGCCGGTGACGATGGTGATCATGATGGTGCTTCGAAGATGGAGATCACAAGCACAAGATGATGGTGGCCATATCAGATCACTTATATTGATTGCATGTGATGTTTCTCTTTTATGCATCTTATCTTGCTTTGATTGACGGTAGCATTATAAGATGATCTCTCACTAATTATCAAGAAGTGTTCTCCCTGAGTATGCACCATTGCGAAAGTTCTTCGTGCTGAGACACCACGTGATGATCGGGTGTGATAGACTCTATGTTCAAATACAACGGGTGCAAAATAGTTGCACACGCAGAATACTCGGGTTATACTTGACGAGCCAAGCATATACAGATATGGCCTCGGAACACGGAGACCGAAAGGTCGAGCGTGAATCATATAGCAGATATGATCAACATAGCGATGTTCACCAATGAAACTACTCCATCTCACATGATGATCGTACATGGTTTAGTTGATTTGGATCACGTAATCACTTAGAGGATTAGAGGGATGTCTATCTAAGTGGGAGTTCTTAAGTAATATGATTAATTGAACTTAAATTTATCATGAACTTAGTCCTGGTAGTATTTTGCAAATTATGTTGTAGATCAATAGCTCGCGTTGCTGCTTCCATGTGTTTATTTTGATATGTTCCTAGAGAAAATTGTGTTGAAAGATGTTAGTAGCAATGATGCGGATTGGATCCGTGATCTGAGGTTTATCCTCATTGCTGCACAAAAGAATTATGTCCTTGATGCACCGCTAGGTGACGGACCTATTGCAGGAGCAGATGCAGACGTTATGAACGTTTGGCTAGCTCAATATGATGACTACTTGATAGTTTAGTGCACCATGCTTAATGGCTTAGAATCAGGAATTCAAAGACGTTTTGAACGTCATGGAGCATATGAGATGTTCCAGGAGTTGAAGTTAATATTTCAATCAAATACCCGAGTTGAGAGATATGAAGTCTCCAACAAGTTCTATAGCTAAAAGATGGAGGAGAATCGCTCAACTAGTGAGCATGTGCTCAGATTGTCTGAGTACTACAATCGCTTGAATCAAGTGGGAGTTAATCTTCCAGATAAGATAGTGATTGACAGAATTCTCTAGTCACCATCACCAAGTTAGTAGAACTTCATGATGAACTATGATATGCAAGGGATAACAGAAATGATTCCCAAGCTCTTCGTAATGCGGAAATTGACGAAGGTAGAAATCGAGAAAAACATCAAGTGTTGAGGGTAGACAAGACCACTAGTTTCAAGAAAAGGGCATAGGGAAGAAGGGGAACTTCAAGAAGAACAGCAAGCAAGTTGCTGCTCAAGTGAAGAAGCCCGAGTCTGGTCCTAAGCCCGAGACTAAGTGTTTCTACTGCAAAGGGACTGGTCACTGGAAGCGGAACTACCCCAATTGATTGGCAGATAAGAAGGATGGCAAAGTGAACATAAGTATATTTGATATACATGTTATTGATGTGTACTTTACTAGTGTTTATAGCAACCCCTCAGTATTTGATACTAGTTCAGTTGCTAAGATTAGTAACTCGAAATGGGAGTTGTAGAATAAACAGAGACTAGTTAAGGGTGAAGTGACAATGTGTGTTGGAAGTGGTTCCAAGATTGATATGATCATCATTGCACACTCCCTATACTTTCGGGATTAGTGTTGAACCTGAATAAGTGTTATTTGGTGTTTGCGTTGAGCATGAATATGATTTGATCATGTTTATTGTAATACGATTATTCATTTAAGTAAGAGAATAAATTGTTGTTCTGTTTACATGAATAAAACCTTATATGGTTACACACCCAATGAAAATAGTTCGTTGGATCTCGATCGTAGTGATACACATAATCATAATATTGAAACCAAAAGATGCAAAGTTAATAATGATAGTGCAACTTATTTGTGGCACTGCCGTTTAGGTCATATTGGTGTAAAGCGCATGAAGAAACTCCATGCTAATGGGTTTTTGGAATCACTTGATTATGAATCAGTTGATGCTTGCGAACCATGCCTCATGGGCAAGATGACTAAAACGCCGTTCTCCGGAACTGTGGAACGAGCAACTGACTTATTGGAAATAATACATACTGATGTATGAGATCCGATGAGTGTTAAGGCTCGTGGCAGGTATTATTATTTTCTGACCTTCACAGATGATTTGAGCAGATATGGGTATATCTACTTAATGAAACACAAGTCTGAAATATTTGAAAAGTTCAAAGAATTTCAGAGTGAAGTGGAGAATCACCGTAACAAAAAAAATAAAAGTTTCTACGATATGATCGCAGAGGTAAAATATTTGAGTTACGAGTCTGGCCTTCAGTTAAAAAAATGTGAAATAGTTTCACTACTCACGCCACCTGGAACACCACAACATAATGGTGTGTCCGAACATCATAACCGTACTTCTATTAGATATGGTGCGATCTATGATGTCTCTTACCGATCTACAACTATTGTTTTGGGGTTATGCATTAAAGACAGCTGCATTCACGTTTAAAAGGGCACCATCTAAGTCCGTTGAGACGACACAATCTGAACTGTGGTTTGGCAAGAAACCAAAGTTGTCGTTTCTTAAAGTTTGGGATTGTGATGCTTATATGAAAAAGTTTCATCCTGATAAGCTCAAACCCAAATCGGAGAAATATGTCTACATAGGATACCCAAAGGAGACTATTGGGTACACCTTCTATCACAGATCCGAAGGCAAGACATTCATTGTGAAGAATGGATCCTTTCTAGAGAAGGAGTTTCTCTTAAAAGAAGTGAGTGGGAGGAAAGTAGAACTTGATAAGGTAATTGTACCTTCTCCCTTATTAAAAAGTAGTTCATCACAAGAAATCTGTTCCTGTGACTACTACACCAATTAGTGAGGAAGACTAACGATGATGATCATGTAACTTCAGATCAAGTTAATACCGAATCTCGTAGGTAAACCAGAGTGAGATTCGCACCAAAGTGGTACGGTAATCCTGTTCTGGAAGTCATGTTGCTAGACCATGACGAACTTGCGAACTATGAGGAAGCGATGATGAGCCTAGATTCCGCGAAATGGCTTGAGGCCATGAATTCTGAGATGAGATCCATGTATGAGAACAAAGTATGGACTTTGATTGACTTGCCCAATGATCGGCGAGCCATTGAGACTAAATGGATCTTCAAGAGGAAGACGGACGCTGATAGTAGTGTTACTATCTACAAAGCTAGAATTGTCGCAAAAAGGTTTTCGACAAGTTCAAGGTGTTGACTATGATGAGAGTTTCTCACTCGTATCTATGCTTAAGTCTGTCCGAATCATGTTAGCAATTGCCGCATTTTATGAAATCTGGCAAATGGATAAACAAAACTGCATTCCTTAATGGATTTATTAAAGAAGAGTTGTATATGATGCAACCAGAAGGTTTTGTCAATCCTAAAGGTGCTAACAAAATATGCAAGCTCCAGCGATCCATTTATGGACTGGTGCAAGCATCTCGGAGTTGGAATATACGCTTTGATAAGTTGATCAAAGCATATAGTTTTATACAGACTTGCGGTGAAGCCTGTATTTACAAGAAAGTGAGTGGGAGCACTACAACATTTCTGATAAGTATATGTGAATGACATATTGTTGATCGGAAATAATGTAGAATTATTCTGCAAAGCATAAAGGAGTGTTTGAAAGGAGTTTTTCAAAGAAAGACCTCGGTGAAGCTGCTTACATATTAAGCATCAAGATCTATAGAGATAGATCAAGACGCTTGATAAGTTTTTTCAATGAGTACATACCTTGACAAGATTTTGAAGTAGTTCAAAATGGAACAGTCAAAGAAAGAGTTCTTGGCTGTGTTACAAGGTATGAAATTGAGTAAGACTCAAAGCCCGACCACGGCAGAAGATAGAAAGAGAATGAAAGTCATTCCCTATGCCTCAGCCATAGGTTCTATAAAGTATGCCATGATGTGTACCAGATCTATTGTATACCCTACACTGTGTTAAGAAAGGGAGTACAATAGTGATCTAAGAGTAGATCACTGGACATTAGTCAAAATTATCCTTAGTGGAATAAGGAAATATTTCTCGATTATGGAGGTGACAAAAGGTTCGTCGTAAAAAGTTATGTCGATGCAAGTTTTGACACAGATCTGGATGACTCTAAGTCTCGATCTAGATACATATTGAAAGTGGGAGCAATTAGCTAGAGTAGCTCCGTGCAGAGCATTGTAGACATAGAATTCGCAAAATACTTACGGATCTGTATGTGGCAGACCCGTTGACTAAAATTATCTCACAAGCAAAACATGATCACACCTTAGTACTCTTTGGGTGTTAATCACATAAATGATGTGAACTAGATTATTGACTCTAGTAAACCCTTTGGGTATAGGTCGCATAACGATGTGAACTATGGGTGTTAATCACATGGTGATGTGACCTCTTAGTGTTGAATCACATGGCGATGTGAACTAGATTATTGACTCTAGTGCAAGTGGGAGACTGAAGGAAATATGCCCTAGAGGCAATAATAAAGTTATTATTTATTTCCTTATATCATGATAAATGTTTATTATTATGCTAGAATTGTATTAACCGGAAACATAATACATGTGTGAATACATAGACAACAGAGTGTCACTAGTATGCCTCTACTTGACTAGCTCGTTAATCGAAGATGGTTATGTTTCCTAACCATAAACAAAAGAGTTGTTAATGAGTTATATTTATGCGATTAACGGGATCACATCATTAGGAGAATGATGTGATTGACATGACCCATTCCATTAGCTTAGCACCCGATTGTTTTAGTATGTTGCTATTGCTTTCTTCATGACTTATACATTTTCCTATGACTATGAGATTATGCAACTCCCGTTTGCCGGAGGAACACTTTGTGTGCTACCAAACGTCACAACGTAACTGGGTGATTATAAAGGAGCTCTACAGGTGTCTCCAAAGGTACATGTTGGGTTGGCGTATTTCGAGATTAGGATTTGTCACTCCGATTGTCGGAAAGGTATCTCTGGGCCCTCTCGGTAATGCACATCACATAAGCCTTGCAAGCATTGAAACTAATGAGTTAGTTGTGAGATGATGTATTACGGAACAAGTAAAGAGACTTGCCAGTAACGAGATTGAACTAGGTATTGAGATACCGATGATTGAATCTCGGGTAAGTAACTTACCGATGACAAAGGGAACAACGTATGTTGTTATGCGGTCTGACCGATAAAAGATCTTCGTAGAATATGTAGGAGCCAATATGAGCATCCAGGTTACACTATTGGTTATCATGTCTACATTGTTCTCAAACCCGTAGGGTCCGCACGCTTAAGGTTTCGATGACAGTTATATTATGAGTTTATGCATTTTGATGTACCGAAGTTTGTTCGGAGTCCCGGATGTGATCACGGACATGACGAGGAGTCTCGAAATGGTCGAGACATAAATATTGATATATTGGAAGCCTATATTTGGATATCGGAAGTGTTCCGGGTGAAATCGGGATTTTACCGGAGTACCGGGAGGTTACCGGAACCCCCCGGGAGGTATATGGGCCTTAGTGGGCTTTAGTGGGAGAGAGGAGAGGTGGCCAGGGCTGGCGCGCCCCTCCCCCCTAGTCCTAATAGGACAAGGAGAAGGATGCGGCGCCCCCTTCGTTCTCTCTCTCCTCTTTCCCCCTCCCGAATCCTATTCCAACTAGGAAAGGGGGGAATCCTACTTCCGGTGGGAGTAGGACTCCTCCTGGCGCGCCAACCTCCTGGTCGGCCGCACCCTCCCCTTGATCCTTTATATACTGTGGCAAGGGGCACCCCTAGAGACACAAGTTGATCCACGTGATCATATTCTTAGCCGTGTGCGGTGCCCCCTTCCACCATAATCCTCGATAATATTGTAGCGGTGCTTAGGTGAAGCCCTGCGATGGTAGTACATCAAGATCGTCACCACGCCGTCATGCTGACGGAACTCTTCCCCGACACTTTGCTGGATCGGAGTCCGGGGATCGTCATCGAGCTGAACGTGTGCTAGAACTCAGAGGTGCCATAGTTTCGGTGCTTGATCGATTGGGCCGTGAAGATGTACGACTACATCAACCGCGTTGTGCTAACGCTTCCGATGTCGGTCTACAAGGGTACGTAGATCACACTCTCCCCTATCATTGCTATGCATCACCATGATCTTGCGTGTGCGTAGGAAATTTTTTGAAATTACTACGTTCCCCAACAATGAGGAGTTCCGGAATGGTCCGGAGGTAAAGATTGATATATAGGAAGTATGGTTTTGGCCACCAGAAGTGTTCCGGGCATCACCGGTAGTGTATCGGGACCACCGGAGGAGTCCGGGGGTCGACCAGGTGGGGCCACCAGCCCCGGAGGCCTACATGGGCCAATAGTGGGAAGGGACCAGCCCCTAGGTGGGCTGGGGCGCCTCCCACCAAGGCCCAAGGTGCCTCCAAGAGGGGAGGGGGGCAAACCCTAGGGCAGATGGGCCCTAAGGCCCACCCCAGGTGCGCCTCCCCCTCTCCCTTGTGGCCGCCACCCAGATGGGATCTGGGGGCTGCCGCCACCCCTAGGGAGGGAACCCTAGGTGGGGGCACAGCCCCTCCCCTTCCCCTATATATACTTGAGGTATTGGAGGCTGCAAGACACACGAGATCGTCTCCCTCTTGGCGCAGCCCTACCTCTCTTCCTCCTCGTCTCTCGTAGTGCTTGGCGAAGCCCTGCTGGAGTCCCGCGCTCCTCCACCACCACCACGCCGTCGTGCTGCTGCTGGATGGAGTCTTCCCCAACCTCTCCTTCTCCCCTTGCTGGATCAAGGCGTAGGAGACGTCACCGGGCTGTACGTGTGTTGAACACGGAGGTGCCGTCCGTTCGGCACTAGGATCATCGGTGATTTGGATCACGACGAGTACGACTCCATCAACCCCGTTCACTTGAACGCTTCCGCTTAGCGATCTACAAGGGTATCTAGATGCACTCTCCTTCACTCGTTGCTAGATTACTCCATAGATTGATCTTGGTGATGCGTAGAAAATTTTGAATTTCTGCTATGTTCCCCAACATTGGCATCATGAGCTAGGTCTATGCGTAGTTACTATGCACGAGTAGAACACAAAGTAGTTGTGGGCGTCGATATTGTCAATTATCTTGCCGTTACTAGTCTTATCTTGATTCGGCGGCATCGTGGGATGAAGCGGCCCGGACCAACCTTACACGTACGCTTACGTGAGACCGGTTCCACCGACTGACATGCACTAGTTGCATAAGGTGGCTGGCGGGTGTCTGTCTCTCCCACTTTAGTCGGATCGGATTCGATGAACAGGGTCCTTATGAAGGGTAAATAGAAATTGGCAATTCACGTTGTGGTTTTGGCGTAGGTAAGAAACGTTCTTGCTAGAAACCTATAGCAGCCACGTAAAAACTTGCAACAACAATTAGAGGACGTCTAACTTGTTTTTGCAGCAAGTGTTTTGTGATGTGATATGGCCAAAGGATGTGATGAATGATATATATGTGATGTATGAGATCATGTTCTTGTAATAGGAATCACGACTTGCATGTCGATGAGTATGACAACCGGCAGGAGCCATAGGAGTTGTCTTTATTTTTTGTATGACCTGCGTGTCATTGAGAAATGCCATGTAAATTACTTTACTTTATTGCTAAACGTGTTAGCCATAGTAGTAGAAGTAATAGTTGGCGAGCAACTTCATGGAGACACGATGATGGAGATCATGATGATGGAGATCATGGTGTCATGCCGGTGACAAGATGATCATGGAGCCCCAAGATGGAGATCAAAGGAGCTATATGATATTGGCCATATCATGTCACTATTATTTGATTGCATGTGATGTTTATCATGTTTTTGCATCTTGTTTACTTAGAACGACGGTAGTAAATAAGATGGTCCCTCATAATAATTTCAAGAAAGTGTTCCCCCTAACTGTGCACCGTTGCGACAGTTCGTTGTTTCGAAGCACCACTGATGATCGGGTGTGATAGATTCCAACGTTCACATACAACGGGTGTAAGACAGATTTACACATGCAAACACTTAGGTTGACTTGACGAGCCTAGCATGTACAGACATGGCCTCGAAACACAGAAGACCGAAAGGTCGAACATGAGTCGTATAGAAGATACGATCAACATGAAGATGTTCACCGATGTTGACTAGTCCATCTCACGTGATGATCGGACACGGCCTAGTTGACTCGGATCATGTAATCACTTAGATGACTAGAGGGATGTCTATCTGAGTGGGAGTTCATAAGATGAACTTAATTATCCTGATCATAGTCAAAAGGTCTTCGCAAATTATGTCGTGGCTCGCGCTTCAGTTCTGCTGTTTAGATATGTTCCTGGAGAAAATTTAGTTGAAAGTTGATAGTAGCAATTATGCGGACTAGGTCCGTAAACTGAGGATTGTCCTCATTGCTTCATAGAAGGCTTGTGTCCTTAATGCACCGCTCAGTATGCTGGACCTCGAACGTCGTCTGTGGATGTTGCGAACATCTAACATACACATTTTGATAACTACGTGATAGTTCAGTTAAACGGTTTAGAGTTGAGGCACCGAAGATGTTTTGAAACGTCGCGAAACATATGAGATGTTTCAAGGGCTGAAATTGGGATTTTAGGCTCGTGCCCACGTCAAGAGGTATAAGACCTCCGACAATTTTCTTAGCCTGCAAACTAAGGGAGAAAAGCTCAATTGTTGAGCTTGTGCTCAGATTGTCTTAGTACAACAATCATTTGAATCGAGTGGGAGTTCATCTTCCAGATGAGATAGTGATGTTTCTCCGAACTCATTACCACCAAGCTGCTAAAGCTTCGTGATGAACTATAATATATCAGGGACATATATGATGATCCTTGAGATATTCGCAATGTTTGACAACACAAAAGTAGAAATCAAGAAGGAGCATCAATTGTTGATGGTTGAACCACTAGTTTCAAGAAGGGCAAGGGCAAGAAGGGATACTTCATGAAACGGCAAATCAACTGCTGTTTTAGTGAAGAAACCCAAGGTTGAACCCAAACCCGAGACTAAGTGCTTCTGTAATAAGGGGAACAACCACTGGAGCAGAATTACCCTAGATACTTGGTAGATGAGAAGGCTGGCAAGGTCGATAGAAGTATATTGGATATACATTGTGTTAATGTGTACTTTACTAGTACTCCTAGTAGCACCATGGTATTGGATACCGGTTCGGTTGCTAAGTGTTAGTAAACTCGAAATAAAAGGCTGCGGAGTAAACGGAGACTAGCTAAAGGTGAGCTGGCGATATGTGTTGGAAGTTTTTCCCAAGCTTGATGTGATCAAGCATCGCACGCTCCCTCTACCATCGATATTGGTGTTTGCATTGAGCATAGACATGATTGGATTATGTCTATCGCAATACAGTTATTCATTTAAGGAGAATAATGGTTACTCTGTTTATATGAATAATACCTTCAATGGTCTTGCACCTAAAATGAATGGTTTATTGAATCTCGATCGTAGTGATACACATGTTCATGCCAAAAGATATAAGTTAGTAATGATAGTACCACCTACTTGTGGCACTGCCACGTAAGTCATATCAGTATAAAACGCATGAAGAAGCTCCATGTTGATGGATCTTTGGGCTCACTCGTTTTGAAAAGTTTGAGACATGCGAACCATGTCTATTGGTGTATATGCATGAAGAAACTCCATGCAAATGGACCGTTTGGACTCACTTGATTTTGAATCACTTGAGACATGCAAATCATACCACATGGGCAAGATGACTGAAAGGCTCATTTTCAGTAAAATGGAACTAGAAAGCAACTTGTTGGAAGTAATACATTTTGATGTGTGCAGTCCAATGAGTGCTGAGGCGTGTAGTGGATATCGTTATGTTCTTACTTCACAGATGATTTGAGTAGATGTTGAGTATATTTAGTTGATGAATCACGGGTCTGAATTATTGAAAGGTTCAAGTAATTGCAGGGTGAAGGTGAGAGATCGTCGTGACAAGAGGATAAAATATCTATGATATGATCATAGGGATGAATATCTGAATTACGAGTTTGGCACAGAATTAAGATATTGTGGAAATTGTTTCAGCTAATACAGCCTGAAACACCATAGTATGATGGTGTGTCCAAACATCATAACTGCACCCTATTGGATATGATGCATACCATGATGTCTCTTATCGAATTACCATGATAGTTTATGGGTTAGGCATTAGAGACAACCGCATTCACTTTAAATAGGGCACCACGTAATTCCGATGAGATGACACCGTATGAACTATGGTTTAGAGAAACCTAAGCTATCATTTGTTAAAAGGTTTGGGGCTGCGACGCTTATGTGAAAAGTTTCAGGCTGACATGCTCGAACCCAAAGCGTATAAATGCATCTTCATAGGACACCCAAAATAGTTGGGTGTACCTCCTGTCTCAGATCCGAAAGCAATAAGGGATTGTTTCTAGAATCGGGTCCTTTCCCGAGGAAAAGTTTCTCTCGAAAGAATTGAGTGGGAGGATGATGGAGACTTGATGAGGTTATTGAACCGTATCTTCAACTAGTGTGTGGCAGGGCACAGGGAGTTGTTCCTGCGGCACCTACACCAATTGAAGTGGAAGCTTATGATAGTGATCATGAAACTTCAGATCAAGTCACTACCAAACCTCGTGGGATGACAAGGATGCGTAATACTTCAGAATGGTACGTAATCCTGTCTTGGAAGTCATGTTACTAGACAACAATGAACCTACGAGCTATGGAGAAGCGATGGTGGGCCTGGATTCCAAAATGGCTCGAGGCCATATAATCCGAGAGAGGATCCATATATGAAAACAAAGTGTAGACTTTGGAAGAACTACTTGATGGTCGTAAGGCTGTTAGGTACATATGGATTTTAAAAGGAAGACGGACAATGATGGTAAGTATCACCATTAAGAAAGCTCGACTTGTTGTTAAGATGTTTTCCGACAAGTTCAAGGAGTTGACTACAATGAGACTTTCTCACTCGTAGCGATGCTAAGAGTCTGTTGGAATTATATTAGCGATTACTGCATTATTTATGAAATCTTGCAGATAGGATGTCAAAACATTGTTTCCTCAACGATTTTCTTGAGGAAAGGTTGTATGTGATACAACCGGAAGGTTTTGTCAATCCTAAAAGATGCTAACAAGTACGCAAAGCTCCAGCAATCCTTCTAAGGACTAGAGTAAGCATCTCGGAGTTGGAATGTATGCTTTGATGAGATGATCAAAGTTTTTGGGTGTATACAAAGTTTATGACAAACTTGTATTTCCAAAGAAGTGAGTGGGAGCACTATAGAATTTCTGATGAGTATATGTTGTTGACATATTGTTGATCAGAAATGACGTAGAATTTCTGGAAAGCATATAGGGTTATTTGGAAAGTGTTTTTCAATGGAAAGCTTGGATTAAGCTACTTGAACATTGAGCATCAAGATCTATAAGGATAGATCAAAACGCTTAATGGTACTTTCAAATGAACACATACCTTGACATGATCTTGAAGGTGTTCAAGATGGATCAGTAAAAGAAGGAGTTCTTGCCTGAGTTGTAAGGTATGAAGTTAAGACTTAAAGCTCGACCACGGCAGAAGAAAGAGGAAGGACGAAGGTCGTCCCCTATGCTTTTGTCATAGGCTCCATACAGTATGCCATGCTGAGTACCACACCTGATGTGTGCCTTGCCACATATTTGGCAAGAGGGTACAAAGGTGATCTAGGAGTAGATCACCAGATAGCGGTCTAAATTATCCTTAGAGGAATAAGGATATGTTTCTCGGTTATGGAGGTGATAAAGAGTTCGACGTAAAGAGTTACGTCGATGCAGGCTTAAAACCTATCTAGATAGCTCTGAGTAGAGATACCGGATACGTATAATGGAGCAACAATTTAGAATAGCTCCAAGTAGAACAGTTATTTGAAATGGCTCCAAATGTAGCGTAGTAGTTGCATCTACAAGATGACATCGAAATTTGCGAAGTACATACGAATCTGAATGCTGCAGACCCGTTGACTAAAACCTCTCTCACAAGCATAACATGATCAAACCCAGAACTCTTTGGGTGTTAGTCACATGGGGATGTGACCTTGAGTGTTAATCACATATCGATGTGAACTGGATTATTGACTCTAGTGCAAGTGGAAGACTATTGGAAATATGCCCTAGAGGCAATAATAAATTGGTTATTATTATATTTCCTTGTTCATGATAATCGTTTATTGTCCATGCTAGAATTGTATTGATAGGAAACTCAGATACATGTGTGGATACATAGACAACACCATGTCCCTAGTAAGCCTCTAGTTGACTAGCTCGTTGATCAATAGATGGTTACGGTTTCCTGACCATGGACATTGGATGTCGTTGATAACGGGATCACATCATTAGGAGAATGATGTGATGGACAAGACCCAATCCTAAGCCTAGCACAAGATCATGTAGTTCGTATGCTAAAGCTTTTCTAATGTCAAGTATCATTTCCTTAGACCATGAGATTGTGCAACTCCCTGGATACCGTAGGAGTGCTTTGGGTGTGCCAAACGTCACAACGTAACTGGGTGGCTATAAAGGTACACTACAGGTATCTCCGAAAGTGTCTGTTGGGTTGGCACGAATCGAGACTGGGATTTGTCACTCCATGTAAACGGAGAGGTATCTCTGGGCCCACTCGGTCGGACATCATCATAATGTGCACAATGTGATCAAGGAGTTGATCACGGGATGATGTGTTACGGAACGAGTAAAGAGACTTGCTGGTAACGAGATTGAACAAGGTATCGGGATACCGACGATCGAATCTCGGGCAAGTATCGTACTGCTAGACAAAGGGAATTGTATACGGGATTGATTAAGTCCTTGACATCGTGGTTCATCCGATGAGATCATCATGGAGCATGTGGGAGCCAACATGGGTATCCAGATCCCGCTGTTGGTTATTGGCCGGAGAGTTGTCTCGGTCATGTCTGCATGTTTCCCGAACCCGTAGGCTCTACACACTTAAGGTTCGATGATGCTAGGGTTATAGGGAAAGTATGTACGCGGTTACTGCATGTTGTTCGGAGTCCCGGATGAGATCCCGGACGTCACAAGGGGTTCCGGAATGGTCCGGAGGTAAAGATTGATATATATGAAGTATGGTTTTGGCCACCGGAAGTGTTCCGGGCATCACCGGTAGTGTACCGGGACCACCGAAGGGGTCCGGGGGTCCACCAGGTGGGGCCACCAGCCCCGGAGGCCTACATGGGCCAATAGTGGGAGGGGACCAGCCCCTAGGTGGGCTGGGGCGCCTCCCACCAAGGCCCAAGGCGCCTCCAAGAGGGGAGGGGGCAAACCCTAGGGCAGATGGGCCCTAAGGCCCACCCCAGGTGCGCCTCCCCCTCTCCCTTGTGGCCGCCACCCAGATGGGATCTGGGGGCTGCCGCCACCCCTAGGGAGGGAACCCTAGGTGGGGGCGCAGCCCCTCCCCTTCCCCTATAGATACTTGAGGTATTGGAGGCTGCAAGACACACGAGATCCTCTCCCTCTTGGCGCAGCCCTACCTCTCTTCCTCCTCGTCTCTCGTAGTGCTTGGCGAAGCCCTGCTGGAGTCCCGCGCTCCTCCACCACCACCACGCCGTCGTGCTGCTGCTGGATGGAGTCTTCCCCAACCTCTCCTTCTCCCCTTGCTAGATCAAGGTGTAGGAGACGTCACCGGGCTGTACGTGTGTTGAACACAGAGGTGCTGTCCATTCGGCACTAGGATCATCGGTGATTTGGATCACGACGAGTATGACTCCATCAACCCCGTTCACTTGAACGCTTCCGCTTAGCGATCTACAAGGGTATGTAGATGCATCCTTCCCTCGTTGCTAGATTACTCCATAGATTGATCTTGGTGATGCGTAGAAAATTTTGAATTTTTGCTACGTTACCCAACATGTACTACTATCATACTCCCTCCATTCCAAAATATAAGTCTTTGTAGAGATTTCCACTATGGATCACATACAGATGTATACAAATACATTTTAGAGTGTAGATTCACTCATCTTGCTCCATATGTAGTCCATGGTGGAATCTATACAAAGACTTGTATTTAGGAACGGAGAGAGTACTTATTAAAGAAGAATGGAAGATGAACATGCTAAAGAAGAGAAAGAAGATTTTGGATAATAAAATGTTCGTTGCGCAGTGCCCACACATGATGAACCAGAGCACATTAAGAATGCAACTCCCTGATGTCTCTCTATATGTGGTGCACGTGCTTTTCGAAAGTAAAGTAGGAACATTACCTGGCCAATTAAACGTTATCTGTTTTAGTAATATCAGCATCATATCAGATTCGTATTTGAGCAACAAGTTTGTAATTATGAGTGGCACATTGTTTAGCTTGATGGATTCAGGAGCAGTGCTAAGCAGGTACGATGATGGTACTGAATATAAAGGCATGTCTCCATGCAAGTCACGTGACTTTTGTCATTTGGGTCAGTCGACCATTTCAGACGGTTGGATGAAGATCCTACGTCTCCTAACCCTTCTTCTTCCTCATCTCTGATTCTTCCCATACAGAACACCGCATGGGCTGCCAGCCGAACCACCGGCCCCGACCCCCTCCCTCCCCTGAACCGCCCCCAGCGCATGTGTTCCTCCTCCACCCCCACCCCCAGCCCCGCCCCCACCGGCATCGAGTTTTCTTTGTTCGGCGAGGCCCACCACCGCCCCCACAACCACCATCCTCACACGAGCCCCTTCATTCGCATCGGCGAACTCCGGCGAGCTCTGAAAAATCGGCTGACCCAATTTTGAAATTTAGTCTACTGTCATTTAACTAGTGTGGAATATAAAAGGGGAAAACCATAAGCATTGCGAGTATAGTGTTGAGCGTGCCATGGCGGATCTGAAGGTGCAAACCGGACAAAGGCAACTTCGCAACCAATCTTTGCTTTCAACTAGCAAGTAAGTGATGGACAAGAAAATCAGAATAAAGAAGTGGCGATCTATTTTCTTGTTGCGATAAATAAGTTGAGAAGATACGAAAGAGTAACGTCTCTAGTGCGGTGCTATGTATGCATCTGCTGAGAATTTGATGGTGCTACGGTAGCGATGGCTGTCAGTGGTGTGGAAGCATATCTAGAGGGTAGACGGTGGCGGCGGGGCGCGGTGGACGAGATGGTCGTAGGAGCGGCGCTGGCAAGGTGGACGACGGCAGGGATGAAGCAAGAGGACCGATGGAAGGATCCCGGTCCGAAGCCGCGGATGAGAGAGGACGGTCTCTTGTAATGGATGATGGTGTCGGGGTATCAGCTCCGGCATGGTGGAGGAGGACGGCGGTGGATGGGGTGGCGGGCGAAGGAGGCTGGGGTGGAGAGGCTGTTTTGGCGCCCACGGAGTACGAATGGGGAAATGGAGGGAGAGAGGAAGTGGGGAACCATGTCTTCAGGGCGCGCTTGTCCCAAATGCGAGGAAATTTACAAACTTAGCCCCAGTTTAAAATTTCCTACATCACAGCAATATTAGTCGGTTGGGGATAGGACGGTAATCTTGCATACACCGAATATTTGCCAACGAGAGTTTCTTTTTGGTGCCCACCATGTATGAATCAGGGAGGGAGTCGATTTCGGCTGAGGAGACACTGTGTTTTGGCGCCCACCGTGTATGAATCCGGGTGAGAGGCGGTTGTGCCATGTTTAAGTGAAATTACAAACCTACCCCTATCGAAACCTATAGAAATCGAGCCGATAGGCTTTGCGTGTCAGGGATAGGCAGTAATTTCCATCTCGCGGATTTTGGTTTCGGGCGGTTACTGCGACTTTCCCCGCTTCGTTCATATTTTTGCAGAGCAAGAGTGCACGTTTACTGTGCCAACTCAATTCGAATCCAGTTTGTATTCTATTTTTGTTCGGCCAGGATCCATTTGTGATTCGAATAAAATTCTATATACATCATTTTTATATATACTTTCAAAAGCACAACAAAGAATTCTTCTCCTTTATATGTGTATAATATGATTTACAAATACAATGATCTCAAAATCATAAGGTTGAATTCAAAAAAAATTAAACCAAATTATGTTCTACTAAAATGTATGGATCAGTAATATCTACATATTAAATAACATAGATGCGCGTGAAGTCATATGAGTATGCATGTTTGATAGATCAATTTTGTTTTGAGTATGAATTACATGTATCATCATCTCAAATTCAAATATTTGAATCCCTTTTATGTTGACTCCTTTCACGCCCATCTCTTTGGCATGCTCCTTCATGTAGCTATCATTCTCTTTTCTCCAGCTCACCCGCACGCTTACTTCATGTTTCTCCTATCTTTGTAAACATGGTCTCGACGTCTCCCTAGAGAAGTGTCACACTCTCTGAGGGAGGCCTGGATTAGGGGGTGTCCGGATGGCCGGACTATACCTTCAGTCGGACTCCTGGACTATGAAGATACAAGATTGAAGACTTCGTCCCGTGTCCGGGAGGGACTTTCCTTGGCGTAGAAGGCAAGCTTGGTGATACGAATATATAGATCTCCTACCATTGTAACCGACTCTATGTAACCCTAACCCTATCCGATGTCTATATAAACCGGAGGGTTTTAGTCCGTAGGACAACACATTCATACACAACAATCATACCATAGGCTAGCTTCTAGGGTTTAGCCTCTCTGATCTCGTGGTAGATCTACTCTTGTACTACCCATATCATCAATATTAATCAAGTAGGACGTAGGGTTTTACCTCCATCAAGAGGGCCCGAACCTGGGTAAAACTTCGTGTCCCTTGCCTCCTGTTACCATCCGGCCTAGACACACAGTTCGGGACGCCCTACCCGAGATCCGCCGGTTTTGACACCGACATTGGTGCTTTCATTGAGAATTCCTCTATGTCGTCACCGTTAGGCTTGATGGCTCCTAAGATCATCAATAGCGATGCAGTCCAGGGTGAGACCTTCCTCCCCGGACAGATCTTCGTCTTTGGTGGCTTCGCACTGCGGGCCAATTCGCTTGGCCATCTGGAGCAGATCGAAAGCTATGCCCCTGGCCATCAGGTCACATTTGGGAGTTTGAACTACACGACTCACATTCGCGGGGACTTGATCTTCGACGGATTCAAGCCACTGCCGAGTGCGCCGCACTGTCACGGCGAGCATGATCTAGCTCTGCCACCGAACAGTGCCCTGGAGGCCGCACCCGTATCGGCTTCGACCCTTAATTCAGAGCCAACTGTGCGATCGAGGATGGGTGGTTGGACACCGCCTCGGGGGCTGCGATCCCAACGGCGATCGAGCCGAAAACCAGCCCCGCACTCCGCGAGACTCGTGAATCCAAGGAGCCGGACTCTTCTCCGGACTCCGAACCCTCCGCGCCCCTACCGATCGAATCCGATTGGGCGCCGATCATGGAGTTTACTGCCGCGGACGTCTTTCAGCACTCGCCTTTCGGCGATATTCTGAAAACACTAATGTCTCTCTCTTTATCACGAGAACCCTGGCCGGACTACGGTCAGCAAGGTTGGGATACGGACGATGAAGAAATTCAAAGCCCACCCACCACCCACTTTGTAGCCACTGTCGGCGATTTAACCGACATGCTCGACTTCGACTCCGAAGACATCGACGGTATGGACGCCGTTGCAGGAGACGATGAAGAACCAGTGCCTATTGAGCCCTAGAAAGCCACCTCATCATATGACGTATACATGGTGGACACACCAAAAGATGACGACGAGGAACGGAAGGACGCACCGAAGGCTTGTTCCCTCGAGAAGCAGTCAAAGTGGCGACGCAAGCGCCGCCCCAAATCCCGCCTCGACAAAAATAACGACCACACAGACCCAGCGATGGAGCAGGGCGAACTGCTGTCAGACAACGGCAATCCGGATAATCAAACCGAACAAACAAATCCTATCAAGGATAATAGTCCGGACGACATAACGCTGGACAGGCACCCGGAGCAGCAGAATGCTCGTAAAAGGCTTGTTGCCACCGCACGGAGTCTTAAAAAGCAGAAGCAAAGGCTCAAGGCTGCACAAGACACACTCCAAATCAGATGGAGTAAAATACTCAACACAACAGCGAGGTACGGCAACAATCGCCCCTCCAAGAGCTACCCAAAGCAGAAGCTGCTACCTGAATTCGATGAGCAGGCCTCAGACCCTCCACAACCAAACATCAAAGCAGCCACATGGCCGGACAGATGATCCCTCTACCAACACAGAGCGACATACAACGCCACTCACAATACAACACGCGACCCACGCGAGGGCTCGCACCCAAAGGACGGCGCAACAAGATCCATCTATGGACCACGCAAGCGCGCCCCAGCATACAATGCAACACAACCAACATACGAACAACGCGGTACACCCAGCTACAGGGGTGCCGCACACCCCCTATGTTTCACCAATGAGGTGCTGGACCATGAATTTCCAGAGGGATTCAAACCCGTAAACATAGAGGCATACGACGGAACAACAGACCCTGGGGTCTGGATTGAGCACTACATCCTTCATATCAATATGGCTCGTGGAGATGATCTCCACGCCGTCAAGTACTTACCCCTCAAGCTCAAAGGGCCAGCTCGTCACTAGCTTAAAGGCCTCCCCGAAAGCTCCATTAGAAGTTGGGAAGAACTCGAAGACGCCTTTCGGGCAAATTTTCTAGGGACTTATGTTCGACCTCCGGATGCGGATGATTTGAGTCATATAACTCAACAGCCTGGAGAATCAGCCCGAAAGCTTTGGAACATGTTTCTTACTAAAAAGAACCAGATTGTCGACTGTCCGGATGCCGAAGCCTTGGCAGCTTTTAAGCATAGCGTTCGTGACGAATGGCTCGCCAGACACCTCGGCCAAAATAAGCCGAGAACGATGTCCACATTAACAAACCTCATGACCCACTTTTGCGCGGGTGAGGACAGCTGGCTAGCCAGATGCAGCACCAGCGACCCCAGTACATCTGAAGTTAGAGATGGAAACAGGAAATCACGGTGCAACAGCAATAACAAACGCCAGAATAAAGAAGACAGCACGAGGGGCACGGTAGTAAATGCCGAATTCAAAAGCTCTCAGCTAGGTCAGCAAAAGCCGCCCTCTAAAGGCACCAGGGATGAACTGTCCAGCCTCAACAAAATTCTGGACCAAGTATGTCAGATCCATAGTACCCCTGGTAAACCTGCCAATCATACCCACAAAGATTGTTGCGTCTTCAAGCAGTCCGGCAAGCTCAACGCCGTACACAAGGGGGAGGATACACCAAGTGAAGACGAGGATGAGCCTCCCAAGCAAGACACTGGGGAACAAAAGAAATTTCCACCAGAAGTCAAAACAGTAAACGTGTTACACGTGATCAAGGGAAAAAACAATGCGGCACTCCCAGGAAAATATACCCAAGTGCCTGTCACCGCGAAGTCCTGCCACTGGTTGTCTCAACTGATCACTTTCGACCATCGCGATTACTCAGCAAGTATCCGATGTGCAGGATGGGCTGCCCTGGTATTGGACCCAGTAATTGGCGTATATCACTTCACATGAGTCTTGATGGACGGTGCAAGCAATCTAAACCTAATATATCAGGATACAATCCGCGGGATGGGGTTAGACCCAACAAAAATTCGCCATAGCAATAATACGTTTAAAGGAGTAACGCCAGGCCAAGGGGCTCGCTGTACGGGCTCCCTCCTACTACAAGTTATATTCGGCTCCCCCGATAACTTCCGTCGTGAGAATTTAACCTTCCACATCGCTCCGTTCCGAAGTGGCTATCAAGCACTGCTCGGACGCGAAGCTTTCGCTCGCTTTAATTCAATACCACACTACGCCTCCCTCACACTCAAGATGCTCGGTCCACGTGGCAACATTTCAGTGAACGGAAATATCAAGCGATCTCTGCGCACCGAAGAGAGCGCGGCTGCCTTGATAGCCGTACGCTAAAGGCGCCCGGACCAGTGAAAGCATCCAATAGGTCATCAAGACCTCAGACACAACTAACCAAGTCCGGCGCCGCTATTTATACCGAATAAACGGTCACACCCCTATTTGTCAATACAAGGGGCTCAACGCGCGCAGACAAGTGGCAATCGTTTCTCATATTGAATTATACATGGTTTCTTTAAAAACTATCTTTTTGCATGACAACTTTTTCACCTAAATTCCTCTCTTTTACAGACGGTCATCGTGCTACACCCGTCTAGGATACGGCACAACGGAGACACAGGCGTAGACGTGCAGCAGGGACCCACTCCAAGGATTCCTTTTAGATTAAGACCCTGCATAAACCTTTTTTACTGTCTCTTGTTGATACATATCCCCCGTTGAGAAGGATGCTGCCGTCTTGGCATGTGGCCACGCCAGAACAATGCACGTACCTGGAAACAAGGGGCTTCTTACAAAGGCCATTATTTAGGCCCGGTTTATACCACAAAGACCGAATACCTTAGGGAGTGTTCGGCGTCGCGAGTTTGGCCCTATATGCATCAGCTCCGAATCATTGTCTTTGGTCAAATGTTGGGTTTGCCCGGCTCCTGTGTTTTGGTGCCTTACGTTCCGCTTTACCGGCTAAGGTAGCACTAGGAGAACTACTGTGATTGTGCCCTGGTTCATCCAGACGAGCACCTCAGTAGAGAAAGTCGAAAACTGACTGTCATGATATAGCGTGAGACTGGTCAACCACTCGATGACCTATTGGAATGTTAGAATTCCTCCACCTTAATGAAGGGCCGTTTTCCGGCTAGGCAAGTAAGCACCCCGGGATCGGGAGAGTGCGGAGCCACCAGGGGCTGTCTAGTAGCCCCACAGTCAAACTCCTATGGCTAAGTCAAAGTGCTAAAGCATTATAGACCGGTAGCCTCGCTCGCTCCGCTATCACCTCCTTAATAGGACCAAGACGTTGGGTTAAGTGTGAACACGTGTTTTTTGCGAGCACCTCCGCATTATGTGCGTGGGGGTTGAAGCCGACGACTGCAATCTTTCAGGTTATACACATGTATACATAAACGGCCGCCCAGGAGGCATCATATTACTTTCAGGCAAAAGTATAAAAATAGCCTTATAAAAATTCTTAAAAGCATTTCGCTTACAATGAGATTACATATCACTCAAACATAATATTTTTTGAGCACTGGGTCTCTATCAAACGAGCACCCTCAAGAACTTCTTCAAAGTAGTGCTCAGCAGCCATTCGGCCTATGGCCGAATCCCGCGCTGCAACAGTGGTGGCATCCATCTCCGCCCAGCATGCTTTAACACGGGAAAAGGCCATCCGTGAGCCCTCTATGCACGCCGACCTCTTCATCACATTAATGCGCGGCACCACATCAAGGAGCTGCTGCAACAAGCTGAAATAGATGTTTGGTTTTGGCCTTTCTGGCCATAGCTGATCCACAACAGACCTCATGGCGCGTCCAGACAATCTATTCAGTTCGGCCCATTCGGCTAATTGGTCAGTCAATGAAAGTGGACGCTTGGGAGAATGGAATTGTGTCCAAAACAGCTGGTCCACTTCACGGTCCGTTTGACCCCGGAAGTACTTGACCGCATCGGCAGCGCTCACCGCCAAATCCATATACACATCCTCCGAACTCCATAGCCGATCCAGAGGGGCATACCGTGGATCTCCGAACTTCCTCTGCAGCATAAAGGATTTCCCAGCTACAATATCCCCGGCTTCCCGCAGCTCCTCCTTCTTCGCCCTCATAGCATAGCGGATGTCTTTTCTCGCTGCAGCAGCCTTCTCAAGGACCGATGCCTTCGCTAGGTTTTCCTTTTCAAGAACCCGACAGCGGTCGGCAGTGGCTTTTAATTCTATGGCCATCTTGGCCATCTTATCTCGGCTCTCGCCATGCACGGCCTTCTCGGCTTTCAACTCTTCGGCCGCCTTCAAAGCAGCCGCATTACCAAACCTCGCTTGTTCCTTGGCTCGGGCAAGTTCTGCCCACAAGGCTTCAATAGTAGCAGCTCCATCTGCAGTCACACAATATTAAAGATACTGGCATCATGTTGCTCTTACTATGTGGCGTTTACCAGATAATGACACTTACCCTGTGCCTCATCAAGCCTTTTGTTAACAAGCTCGATGTCGGCGTCTGCCGCATCCAACTGCCATTTTAAATGGGCAAACTCGCTAGTCCGGCTAGCCACCGGAGCTTCCATCACCTGCACATAAAGGCAGTATGGTTATTACCTGGGAATATGATCCTCTGTTCGCCGTTGTTTCCCACGGCAACCAAAGTCTCAGGGGCTACTATCTACACAGGGCACACCTAGCATGTGTAGGACTATCATACATTATTTTACGTACCTCAAAGCCTGTCGGTAGACTCATAAAAGCTTTATGCAATCCACTTTCGGCGGACGAGATTCTCTCCATCACCGTATTCATTAGCATACGGTGTTCATCTGAGATGGCCGCTCGCCCCACCAACTCCCTCAAAACATCCGATCGCACACCAGACGGTGCCGGACTCTTTGGTCTGCTCTCTTCGGGAGCCGGACACTGGGAGCTTCGGGGGTCAATGGGATTATCTTCTGGCCTCACCGGATTCGGAGAGGCCCGCCAAGACGACACTTTGGGGTCGCCCGCTTCCGGAGCGGAGGAGTCCGGAGGAGGCGTTTCGCTCTCCATCATCTCTGGAAGAAGATCCCCCGAAGACGAACTCATTTGAGAGGGGCTAAGGCCCGAACTGCAAAGATATATGCGGTGGTTAATTTCTCAGAAGAAAAAGATGGCATACCTATACTATTAAAGTATTTCGGGTCACTTACAACTCGCCGGAGGATTGATTCCCCCATGGACTTTGTGCGGCAAAAGCACCCCCCAAGGTAGGACCCTCTGTGGGAGACTTTTTCTCCCGTTTGGAAGCTTCGGCTTCCGAATCCCCGGGCGCAGTCCTTTTCCTCTTCCGGTCGTCTTCCTTCATGGAGACGCTCGCCCCCTCGGTTAGAATGGGCAGCGTTGGAGGTCTGCATCCGCCCGTATTATCCTTCCCAGTATCTTCCTTCAAGGGCTTCGGGTAAGGTGCGACCTGGAGCATCTTTTCCAATACCGGATTCTCCAAACCCTCAGGGAGGGGGGGCGAACATCAAAATCAACTTCGCCTTTGTTATCCAGTCCTGGTCAAAAAGCAAACTCTCAGAAATAACTTCATAACAAATGAGAGATAGTATGTTTGGCCGGAAGATTCCTTACCTGTTCGGCGGCGCGGTTACTGCTCAGGCCCACGTCCTCGGTGATTTCCGGACAATCTACCTGAGTTCTAAATAATGACTTGTACATCTCCTCATGCGTCAGGCCGAGGAAATTTTGAATGACACGCGGTCCTTCGGGATTGAACTCCCACAAGCGAAGGGGCCGGCGTTTGCAAGGCTGGACTTGACGAACCAGGATAACTTGTATTACCGCAACCAAACTAAAATCTCCATTGAAGAGATCTCGAATGCGACTTTGAAGTATAGGCACGTCCTTGGCTGGACCCAGCTCAGACCTCTGCTGATCCATGACATCAGTTGTGGTGGAGGGCCCGAGCAGAAAACAGGGGCGGCCGCCCACTTGGCACTTCTAGGAGCCGTGATGTAGAACCACTCATGTTGCCACAATTCAGACACCTCTGGAATGGAACCTTTGGGCCATGGGGCTCCTGTCATCTTGCGTATTAAGGCACCTCCGCACACTGCATGTTGCCCCTCGATCATCTTCGGCTTTACTTCAAAGGTCTTGAGCCACAGGCCAAAGTGAGGGGTAACCCGGAGGAAGGCCTCGCACACGACAATAAATGTCGTGATATGAAGGAAGGAGTCCGGGGCTAGATCATGGAAATCTAGCCCATAATAAAACATCAAACCCCTAACGAAAGGATCCAGAGAAAGGCCTAGACCTCGGAGGAAGTGGGAGACGAACACGACGTTCTCATTGGGTTCGGGGGAGGGGACAGCCTGCCCTCGGGCAGGCAGCCGATGCAAAACCTCGGCGGTCAGATATCTGGCCTCCCTCAACTTTTTGACGTCTTCTTCCGTGACGGAGGAAGGCATCCATCGGCCTTGAAGGCTAGATCCGGACATGATTGAAGGTTCGGAGCACCTGACCTGAACCTTGGGTGTTTGTCTTGAGGTGGGGGAAGGATTCGATTGAGCACGGGAGGAAAAAAGTAAAAACCTTGTCCCTTTATAAAGAGGGTGGATATCAAGCGTCCTCTCCATGGCCGTTTGGACTTGCCTATAATCTAGGAGTCCTAGAAGCGGTTGGGTTACCCACGCCCATATTGATGAGAATCCCGGAATAAGGGGACCACGATCTCTGCTTTAACAAGACGTGCCAAGGAAACCGCCTCGCATAACATGCTGAGGTGGGACATTAAAACGATTCAAATAAGGGCTTGGCTGTGGTGCGATGTCACACTACAGAATACGTCAGCAGATTAGATTTGTGTAAATATTATTCTCTCTATGGCAATTTGTGGAAACTTATTTTGCAGAGTCGAACACTATCTTTGTGTTCAAAATCTTCTATGAAGTAGTTAGAGGAGGAACCCGCCTTGCAATGCCGAAGACAATCTGCGTGCCGGACTCGTCGTCATTGAAGCATGGTTCAGGGGCTACTGAGGGAGTCCTGGATTAGGGGGTGTCTGGATGGTCGGACTATACCTTCAGCCGGACTCCTGGACTATGAAGATACAAGATTGAAGACTTCGTCCCGTGTCCGGGAGGGACTTTCCTTGGCGTAGAAGGCAAGCTTGGCGATACGGATATATAGATCTTCTACCATTGTAACCGACTCTATGTAACCCTAACCCTATCCGGTGTCTATATAAACCGGAGGGTTTTAGTCCGTAGGACAACACATTCATACACAACAATCATACCATAGGCTAGCTTCTAGGGTTTAGCCTCTCTGATCTCGTGGTAGATCTACTCTTGTACTACCCATATCATCAATATTAATCAAGTAGGACGTAGGGTTTTACCTCCATCAAGAGGGCCCGAACCTGGGTAAAACTTCGTGTCCCTTGCCTCCTGTTACCATCCAGCCTAGACGCACAGTTCGGGACCCCCTACCCGAGATCCGCCGGTTTTGACACCGACACTCTCCCTATCATTATACATTACACGGTTTTCATTATCTCTCACATCTCTACCGTTCTCCGGTATCACTAGGTACCTAAGCTTTCTTTTTCACCACCGCACACACAGTCTCAGTCATCTTTCACTTTGTCTTTCTCTCTATGGGGTTCTCTCACACACCCTATATGTCTATAGATATGACTCATACCACTAAAATTACTCTCTCCTGCAGACACAACATTTGTTGCGGCTCCTTTCCGTCTCCATCCCAGTTATAAACTGACATTATTCATTTGTTTACCGATCAGACAAACTCCCGCCCCACGCTCTCTCTCTCTCACACACACACACGGCTCCTGCTTCCACTCCCCTACCCGACTATCATCTCCCTCTCTCACACACAGAACTCTTGCTTTCGCACCCCCGACTCATATTTCTCTCACATCATTGATTGACTAGCCTCCAGATAGGTTTATACACCCGCACACTGGTGCTTCCACTATCTCATACATGTCTCTCTCGTGCTCCTTGTATCTATGTAGATTTTTCGTCCCTTCTTGAGACACACCCTCTCGATCATGCACACACACTATTGCCTCATTTTAAGCTGATACCTCTCGCACACAAACTCTTTGTGTCTTTGTCACACATGCACTCCGTCCTCCTCCTCTCTCCCTCTCTCTCACACACACAACACACACACACACATGGGCTTTTTGCAACAACTAGCAAGATGTCCATGCGTTGCACGGAACATCAAGATGCATTTGTATGAGTAGTTTATCTTGTGGGAGAAAAGGATGCACGAGGGAAGACCTGATACGTCTCCAACATATCTATAACTTTTGATTGCTCCATGCTATATTATCTACTGTTTTGGACATTATTGGACTTTATTTTCCACTTTTATATTATTTTTGGGACTAACCTATTAACCGGAGGCCCAGCCCAGAATTGTTGTTTTTTTGCCTATTTCAGGGTTTCGAAGAAAAGGAATATCAAACGGAGTCCAAACCAAATGAAACCTTCGGGAACGTGATTTTCTCACCGAACATGATCCAGGAGACTTGGACCCTACGTCAAGAAACCAACAGGGAGGCCACGAGGTAGGGGGCGTGCCTACCCCCCTCCCCCCAGGCGCGCCCTCCACCCTCGTGGGCCCCTTGTTGCTCCACCGACGTACTTCTTCCTCCTATATATACCTATGTACCCCCAAATGATCAGAACAGGAGCAAAAACCCTAATTCCACCGTCGTAACTTTCTGTATCCACGAGATCCCATCTTGGGGCCTATTCCGGAGCTCCGCCGGAGGGGGCATCGATCACGGAGGGCTTCTACATCAACACCATATCCTCTCCAATGAAGTGTGAGTAGTTTACCTCAGACCTACGGGTCCATAGTTATTAGCTAGATGGCTTCTTCTCTCTTTTTGGATCTCAATACAAAGTTCTCCCCCTCTCTTGTGGAGATCTATTCGATATAATCTTATTTTTGCGGTGTGTTTGTTGAGACCGATGAATTGTGGGTTTATGATCAAGTTTATCTATGAACAATATTTGAATCTTCTCTGAATTCTTTTATGTATGATTGGTTATCTTTGCAAGTCTCTTCGAATTATCAGTTTGGTTTGGCCTACTAGATTGATCTTTCTTGCAATGGGAGAAGTGCTTAGCTTTGGGTTCAATCTTGCGGTGTCCTTTCCCAGTGACAATAGGGGCAGCAAGGCACGTATTGTATTGTTGCCATCGAGGATAACAAGATGGGGTTTGCATCATATTGCATGAGTTTATCCCTCTATATCATGTCATCTTGCTTAAGGTGTTACTCTGTTCTTATGAACTTAATACTCTAGATGCATGCTGGATGGCGGTCGATGTGTGGAGTAATAGTAGTAGATGCAGGCAGGAGTCGGTCTACTTGTCTTGGACGTGATGCCTACATACATGATCATACCTAGATATTCTCATAACTATGCTCAATTCTGTCAATTGCTCAACAGTATTTTGTTCACCCACCGTAAAATATCTATGCTCTCGAGAGAAGCCACTAGTGAAACCTATGGCCCCGGGTCTATCTTCATCATATTAATCTTCCAATATTTAGTTATTTTCATTGCCTTTTATTTTACTTTGCATCTTTATCATAAAAATACCAAAAATATTATCTTATCATATCTATCAGATCTCACTCTCATAAGTGACCGTGTAGGGATTGACAACCCCATATCGTGTTGGTTGCGAGGATTTATTTGTTTTGTGCAGGTGCGAGGGACTCGCGCATAGCCTCCTACTGGATTGATACCTTGGTTCTCAAAAACTGAGGGAAATACTTACGCTACTTTGCTGCATCACCCTTTCCTCTTCAAGGGAAAACCAACGCAGTGCTCAAGAGGTAGGAAGAAGGATTTCTAGCGCCGTTGCCAGGGAGGTCTACGCAAAAGTCAAACATACCAAGTACCCATCACAAACCCATATCTCCCGCATTACATTATTTTCCATTTGCCTCTCGTTTTCCTCTCCCCCACTTCACCCTTGCCGTTTTATTCTCTCTCTCTCTCTCTCTATCCTCCCTCTGTTTCTCGTTTGCCTCTTTTTGCCCGTTTCTTGCTTGCTTGTCACGATGGCTCAAGATAATACTAAATTGTGTGACTTTACCAATACCAACAACAATGATTTTATTAGCACTCCAATTGCTCCTCTTACCGATGCTGAATCTTGTGAAATTAATGTTGCCTTGCTGAATCTTGTTATGAAAGATCCGTTTTCCGGCCTTCCTAGTGAAGATGCCGCTACCCATCTCAATAGCTTTGTTGATTTGTGTGATATGCAAAAGAAGAAATATGTGGATAATGATACTATTAAATTGAAGCTATTTCCTTTTTCGCTTAGAGATCGTGCTAAAGCTTGGTTTTCGTCTTTGCCTAAAAATAGTATTGATTCGTGGAATAAGTGCAAAGATGCTTTTATCTCGAAGTATTTTCCTCCCTCTAAGATCATCTCTCTTAGAAACGATATTATGAATTTTAAGCAACTTGATCATGAACATGTTGCACAAGCTTGGGAGAGGATGAAATTAATGATACGTAATTGCCCTACTCATTTTGAATTTGTGGATGATTATACAAATTTTTTATGCCGGATTGAATTTTGCTTCTAGAAATCTTTTAGATTCGGCCGCAGGAGGCACTTTTATGGAAATCACTTTAGGAGAAGCTACTAAACTCCTAGATAATATTATGGTTAATTACTCTCAATGGCACACTGAAAGATCTACTAATAAGAAAGTGCATGCGATAGAAGAAATTAATGTTTCGAGTGGAAAGATGGATGAACTTATGAAATTATTTTCTAATAAAAGTGTTTCTTCTGGTCCTAATGATATGCCTTTGTCTACTTTGATTGAGAATAATAATGAATCTATGGATGTGAATTTTGTTGGTAGGAACAATTTAGGTAACAACGCGTATAGAGGAAACTTTAGTCCTAGGCCTTATCCTAGCAACCCCTCTAATAATTATGGTAATTCCTACAACAATTCTTATGGAAATTTTAATATGATGCCCTCTGATTTTGAATCTAATATTAAAGAATTTATTAGTTCGCAAAAGAATTTCAATGCTTTGATTGAAGAAATATTGCTTAAGATTGATGAGTTGGCTAGGAACGTTGATAGAATTTCTCTTGAGGTTGATTCTTTGAAACTTAGATATATTCCAACTAAGCATGATATCAATGAGTCTCTCAAAGCAATGAGAATTTCCATTGATGAGTGCAAAGAAAGAACTGCTAGGATGCGTGCTAAGAAAGATTCCTTTATAAGAGTGTGTTCTTCTAGTTTCCATGATAATAAAGATGAAGATCTAGCAGTTATTGATGTGTCCCCTATTAAATCTTTTTTTGAAATATGAATCTTGATAATGATGGGACTGAATATGATCCACCTTTACCTATAAGGCATTCCAAAAATTCGGAGTTTTTAGATCTTGATGCTAAAATTGATAAAAGTGGGATTGAAGAGATCAAAACTCTAGATACTAATGAACCTACTATTTGGATTCCAAGGGATTTAATTATGATAATTGCTCTTTGATAGATTGTATTTCCTTGTTGCAGTCCGTGCTAATTCTTCTCATGCTTATCGCCAAAATAAAGTGTTTACTAAACATATCATTGATGCTTTGATGCAATCTTATGAAGAAAAACTTGAGTTGGAAGTTTCTATCCCTAGAAAACTTTATGATGAGTGGGAACCTACTATTAAAATTAAAATTAAAGATCATGAATGCTATGCTTTGTGTGATTTGGGTGCTAGTGTTTCCACGATCCCAAAGACTTTGTGTGATTTGTTAGGTTTCCGTGATTTTGATGATTGCTCTCTAAACTTGCACCTTGCGGATTCCACAATTAAGAAACCTATGGGGAGAATTAATGATGTTCTTATTGTTTCGAATAGGAATTATGTGCCTGTAGATTTTATCGTTCTTGACATAGATTGCAATCCTTCATGTCCTATTATTCTTGGTAGACCTTTGCTTAGAACGATTGGTGCAATTATTGATATGAAAGAAGGAAATATTAGATTCCAATTTTTGTTAAGGAAAGGCATGGAACACTTTCCTATAAAGAAAATTAAATTACCTTATGAATATATTATGAGATCCACTTATGTATTGCCTACCAAAGATGGCAATACCTAGATCTATCCTTGCTTTTTATACCTAGCTAGGGGCGTTAAACGATAGCGCTTGTTGGGAGGCAACCCAATTTTATTTTTATTCCTTGCCTTTTTCTCCTCTATAGTAATAAATAATTTATCTAGCCTCTGTTTTGGTTGTGTTTTTTGTGTTTAATTAATGTTTGTGTCAAGTAGAACCGTTGGGAAGACATGGGGAAAGTCTTGTTAATCTTGCTGTAAAAAACAGAAACTTTAGCGCTCACGAGAACTGCTGCCATTTTTATTTGAAGTGTTATTTAGTTAATTATTTTTGCAGATGATTAATAGATAAATTCCTCACGTACGGAAATTTATTTCAGAATTTTGGGGGTTCCAGATCTTGCGCTAGCTACAGATTACTACAGACTCTTCTGTTTTTGACAGATTCTGTTTTTCGTGTGTTGTTTGCTTATTTTGATGAATCTATGGCTAGTAAAATAGTTTATAAACCATAGAGAAGTTGGAATACATTAGGTTTAACACCAATATAAATAAATAATGAGTTAATTACAGTACCTTGAAGTGGTCTTTTGTTTTCTTTCGCTAACAGAGCTCACGAGATTTTCTACTTTAAGTTTTGTGTTGTGAAGTTTTCAAGTTTTGGGTAAAGATTTGATGGATTATGGAACAAGGTTTGGCGAGAGCCTAAGCTTGGGGATGCCCATGGCACCCCCAAGATAATCTAATGACACCTAAAAGCCAAAGCTTGGGGATGCCCCGGAAGGCATCCCCTCTTTCGTCTACTTCCATCGGTAACTTTACTTGGAGCTATAGTTTTATTCACCACATGATATGTGTTTTGCTTGGAGCATCTTGTATGATTTGAGTATTTGCTTTTTAGTTTACCACAATCATCTTTTCTGTACACACCTTTTGAGAGAGACACACATGATTCGGAAATTATTAGAATACTCTATGTGCTTCACTTATATCTTTTGAGTTATATAGTTTTGCTCTAGTACTTCACTTATTCCTTTTAGAGCACGGTGGTGGATTTGTTTTATAGAAACTATTGATCTCTCATGCTTCACTTAGATTATTTTGAGAGTCTTAAATAGCATGGTAATTTGCTTAAATAATCCTAATATGCTAGGCATACAAGATTAATAATAAAATTCTCTTATGAGTGTGTTGAATACTAAGAGAAGTTTGATGCTTGATGATTGTTTTTAGATATGGAGGTAGTGATATTAAAGTTGTGCTAGTTGAGTAGTTGTGAAATTGAGAAATACTTGTGTTGAAGTTTGCAAGTCCCATAGCATGCACGTATGGTAAATGTTATGTAACAAATTTGAAACATGAGGTGTTCTTTGATTGTCTTCCTTATGAGTGGCGGTCAGGGAAGAGCGATGGTCTTTTCCTACCAATCTACCCCCCTAGGAGCATGCGCGTAGTGCTTGGTTTTTTGATGACTTGTAGATTTTTGCAATAAATATGTGAGTTCTTTATGACTAATGTTGAGTCCATGGATTATACGCACTCTCACCCTTCCATCATTGCTAGCCTCTTCGGTACCGTGCATTGCCCTTTCTCACATTGAGAGTTGGTGCAAACTTCGCCGGTGCATCCAAACCCCGTGATATGATACGCTCTTTCACACATAAACCTCCTTATATCTTCCTCAAAACAGCCACCATACCTACCTATTATGGCATTTCCAGAGCCATTCCGAGATATATTACCATGCAACATTCCACCATCCTGTTTATCATGACACGTTCATCATTGTCATATTGCTTTGCATGTTCATGTAGTTGACATCGTATTTGTGGCAAAGCCACCGTTCATAATTTTTCATACATGTCACACTTGAATCATTGCATATCCCGGTACACCACCGGAGGCATTCATATAGTCATACCTTGTTCTAGTATCGAGTTGTAATCATTGAGTTGTAAATAAATAGAAGTTTCATGATCATCATTTAATAGAGCATTGTCCCAATAAAAAAAGAGAAAGGCCAAATAAAAAAATGAGGGCCCAAAAAAATATAAATAAAAAGGGACAATGCTACTATCCTTTTTCCACACTTGTGCTTCAAAGTAGCACCTTGATCTTCATGATAGAGAGTCTCTTGTTTTGTCACTTTCATATACTAGTGGGAATTTTTCATTATAGAACTTGGCTTGTATATTCCAACAATGGGCCTTCTCAAGTGCCCTAGGTCTTCGTGAGAAAGCAAGTTGGATGCACACCCACTAGTTTCTTTTGTTGAGCTTTCATACATTTATAGCTCTAATGCATTCGTTGCATGGCAATCCCTACTCCTTGCATTAGCCTTGTTGGTGTGAGACTTTCTCCTTTTTTGTCTTCTCCACATAACCCCTATCATTATACTCTATTCCACCCATAGTGCTATATCCATGGCTCATGCTCATGTATTGCGTGAAGGTTTATAAAGTTTGAGATTCCTAAAGTATGAAACAATTTCTTGGCTTGTCATTGGGGTTGTGCATGATGAGAGCATTCTTGTGTGACGAAAATGGAGCATGACTAAACTATATGATTTTGTAGGGATGAACTTTCTTTGGCCATGTTATTTTAAGAAGACATAATTGCTTAGTTAGTATGCTTGAAGTATTATTATTTCTATGTCAATATTAAACTTTTATCTTGAATCTTTCGGATCTGAATATTCATGCCACAATAAAGAAGAATTACATTGAAATTATGCCAAGTAGCATTCCACATCAAAAAATCTGTTTTTATCATTTACCTACTCGAGGACAAGCAGGAATTAAGCTTGGGGATGCTTGACACGTCTCCAACGTATCTATAATTTTTGATTGCTCCATGCTATATTATCTACTGTCTTGGACATTATTGGGCTTTATTTTCCACTTTTATATTATTTTTGGGACTAACCTATTAACCGGAGGCCCAGCCCAGAATTGCTGTTTTTTTGCCTATTTTAGGGTTTCGAAGAAAAGGAATATCAAACGGAGTCCAAACAGAATGTAACCTTAGGGAACGTGATTTTCTCACCGACCATGATCCAGGAGACTTGGACCCTACGTCAAGCAACCAACAGGGTGGCCACGAGGTAGGGGGCACGCCTACCACCCCCCCAGGTGTGCCCTCCACCCTCGTGGGCCGCCTGTTGCTCCACCGACGTACTTCATCCTCCTATATATACCTACGTACCCCCAAACGATCAGAACAGGAGCAAAAACCCTAATTCCACCGCCGTAACTTTCTGTATCCATGAGATCCCATCTTGGGGCCTGTTCCGGAGCTCCGCCGGAGGGGGCATCAATCACAGAGGGCTTCTACATCAACACCATAGCCTCTCCGATGAAGTGTGAGTAGTTTACCTCAGACCTATGGGTCCATAGTTATTAGCTAGATGGCTTCTCTCTTTTTGGATCTCAATACAAAGTTCTCCCCCTCTCTTGTGGAGATCTATTCGATGTAATCTTCTTTTTGCGGTGTGTTTGTTGAGACCGATGAATTGTGGGTTTATGATCAAGTTTATCTATTAACAGTATTTGAATCTTCTCTGAATTCTTTTATGTATGATTGGTTATCTTTGCAAGTCTCTTCAAATTATCAGTTTGGTTTGGCCTACTAGACTGATCTTTCTTGTAATGGGAGAAGTGCTTAGCTTTGGCTTCAATCTTGTGGTGTCCTTTCCCAGTGACAGTAGGGGCAGCAAGGCACGTATTGTATTTTTGCCATCGAGGATAACAAAATGGGGTTTTCATCATATTGCATGAGTTTATCCCTCTATATCATGTCATCTTGCTTAACGCGTTACTCTGTTCTTATGAACTTAATACTCTAGATGCATGCTGGATAGCGGTCGATGTGTGGAGTAATAGTAGTAGATGCAGGCAGGAGTCGGTCTACTTGTCTTGGACGTGATGCCTATATACATGATCATACCTAGATATTCTCATAACTATGCTCAATTCTGTCAATTGCTCAACAGTAATTTGTTCACCCACCGTAAAATATCTATGCTCTCAAGAGAAGCCACTAGTGAAACCTATGGCCCCCGGGTCTATCTTCATCATATTAATCTTCCAATATTTAGTTATTTTCATTGCCTTTTATTTTACTTTGCATCTTTATCATAGAAATACCAAAAATATTATCTTATCATATCTATCAGATCTCACTCTCGTAAGTGACCGTGTAGGGATGGACAACTCCTTATCGCATTGGTTGCGAGGATTTATTTGTTTTGTGCAGGTGCGAGGGACTCGTGCATAGCCTCCTACTGGATTGATACCTTGGTTCTCAAAAAACTAAGGGAAATACTTACGCTACTTTGCTGCATCACCCTTTCCAGGGAAAACCAACGCAGTGCTCAAGAGGTAGCAAGACCTTATTTGCAAATGTGGAGAGGGGTCTGGGTATCTTTTTGCAAAATTGACATAGTTTCCTTCCTATCCGCCAGATATAAATCGGATAGCCTCTATTGCAGGATGGCAGGCACACCATCATCACCAACTCTGTTTTTTATCTCTAACTAGCAAGATGCCTGTGCATTGCACGTAACATCAAGATGCATTTGTGTCGGTGTCAAAACCGGCGGATCTCGGGTAGGGGGTCCCGAACTGTGCGTCTAGGCCGGATGGTAACAGGAGGCAGGGAACACTTTGTTTTACCTAGGTTCGGGCCTCTCGATGGAGGTAATACCCTACTCCTGCTTGATTAATATTGATGATATGGGTAGTACAAGAGTAGATCTACCACGAGATCAAGGAGGCTAAACCCTAGAAGCTAGCCTATGGTATGATTGTTGTGTATGGAGTTGATTGCCTACGGACTACAACCCTCCGGTTTATATAGACACCGGATAGGGTTAGGGTTACATAAAGTCGGTTACAATGGTAGGAGATCTTGAATATCCGCACCGCCAAGCTTGCCTTCCACGCCAAGGAAAGTCCCATCCGGACACGGGACGAAGTCTTCAATCTTGTATCTTCATAGTCCAGGAGTCCGGCTGAAGGTATAGTCCGGCTACCCGAACACCCCCTAATCCAGGACTCCCTCAGTAGCCCCTGAACCAGGCTTCAATGATGACGAGTCCGGCGCATAAATTGTCTTCGGCATTGCAAGGCGGGTTCCTCCTCCCAGTCCTTCGTAGAAGATTGTAAACACCAATAGTAGTGTCCGGCTCTGCAAAATAAGCTTCCACATATCGCCATAGAGAGAATAATATTAACACAAATCAAATCTGCTGACGTATTCTGCAGTGCGCCATCACACTACAGCCAAGTCCTTTACTCGAATTGTTTTTACTTTTCCACCTCAGCATGTTTTGCGAGGCGGTTTCCTTGGCACGTCTTGTCAAAGCAGAGATCGTGTACCCCCCTTACGGGATTCTCATCAATACGTACGTGGGTAACCCTAACCGCGCCATTTATCACGGTGCTTGGGAGGCAAGCAAGTTTTACTAGGCTGGTGGGGACGCACAACCGCATCCGCCCATATAAGGGGATAAGGATCCACCTTTTTACCTACGCCTTCTTCCTCCTTTGCCTATCCATCTCCTGCGCACTCGAGCTCCAGCGCCCAAGCCCGCACTTCCCACCTCAACCTTCTCCAGCAATGTCCGGAGCGGGAGGCAAGTGGATGGTCTCCTCCGTCATGGAGGGCCATGTCAAAAGGCTAAGGAAGGCCGGATACTTGTCCAAAGACATCGCCCACCGGCTCCCCGAGGAGGGGCAGCTTCTCTCCACCCCAAGGCCCCACGAGAGGGTAGTATTCCTTCCCCACTTTCTCCGCAGACTGGGTTTTCCACTCCACCCATTTGTCCGGGGGCTCATGTTTTACTATGGCCTGGATTTCCACGATCTGGCCCCGAACTTCATCCTCAACATCTCGACGTTTATCGTCGTGTGCGAGGCTTTCCTCCGCATCCGCCCCCATTTCGGCCTCTGGCTCAAGACCTTCAACGTCAAGCCCAAGGTGGTGCGCGGCAGCTAGGCGGAGTGCGGAGGCGCCATGACGGGCAAGATGGCCAACGTCCTATGGCTCGAGGGCTCCTTCGTGGAGACCCTGAAGGGGTGGCAATCGTGGTGGTTTTACATCACCGAGCCATGCGATCCGAAATGGATCGCAACCCCCGAGTTCCGATCCAGACCCCCCACGCGGCTTATGTCCTGGAAAGAGACGGGCCTATCATGGGGTGACAAAAAAGAGGTGACCGGATTGCAAACATGCATCCAGTCCCTAGTGAACAAGCCAATCCGGCTTGTTAATGTAATCCAGGTTATGCTCGTTCGCCAGATCCTCCCATGCCAACAACGGGATTTTAATCTGTGGGAGTTCATCCTGGCGCAGCACCAAACCCTTAACAGGCTCTTCGACACGATGTATGAAGACGTCTGGAAGGTGCTAACCAAAGGCGCCGAGGCTCCCACATCCACTTCTGAGAACCGCGGATACAGCTCGCAGCGTCACGCTAGCGAGGTAAGCTATTTTCACCTTTTACAGGATGTTAAGTTTTTTCATAGTTTGACTCTATGCGGGATCTAAACTCCCTTACCTTTGACAGGCCTGGCGGGCGATATCCAGACCAATTAACTGTCCGGCTCCCTTGCCCGAATACCTAGCCCCCGCTCTACTAGCGAAGTTTCTGGTTCCGACACCTTATGTGGTGCCGGAGAAAAAGGCCAAGAAGAAGAAGGCCACGAGGACTCGAAAGAGTTCCCGGCATATGGTGGCGTCGGACTCGTCGTCCGACGAGTCCGAGACACACCCCTCCCGTGGAGACGAGGAGGAGGAAGAAGAAACCTCTCCCTCTCCAGCGGGGGGAGGCAAGAAGAGGAAGGCCGCCCCAGTAGGGGGGCCGAAGGGTCCAAGAAGAGGAAAACCCCTCCGCCGGACTATGCCCCTGACGCGAACGAGGGCGAAGAGGAGTGGCCGGACAGGACCAGGCGTCCAGCGAAATCGTAAGTGTTCGGATACCAGAGTAACTCACGATATTCCTTTTGTTGCACAGCTTTCCCTAATGTCGAATATAATCATGCAGCCCGCCCCGGGCCGAACTCAACGAGTCATCGAGTGGCTCCCTGGATTCATCGGACGTGAACTCAGTTCCGCCCGCTGTCTCCCCCCGCACTCCGGATGACGCCGAAGTGGCGTCGCAATGAGCTCCGGGGCAGGAGGAGGTGGTCATGGAGGAGCCGCAAGGCCACCTCCCGGACTCCAGGAGTAAAGGGGACAAGACCCCACAGGGCTCCAAGTCCGGCTTTGTGCCGGACACCGCGCCGGAATCTTCAACAGTTCTGGACCGCGGTAGGCGAACTCCTTCCAAGAGGAGCAAGCCTTCTGAGCCGGCGGCCTCCGTCCAACCGGAGGTGCCGGACAATCTGCTCGAGGTGCTTGACGGCGCCTCCATTAACGAGGAGCACCGTACTATTATGAGTATGGTGATCCAGAAGGTTCAGTCCGCCAAGAGCGGACTGAGTGAAGCTTGCGCTAGCCTCCTAACAGGCTTCGAGGTAAGTAAAAGATATGTAAAAATATTACCGCATAGACAGTAGCCCCTGATGCTCTGTTTGGCGTTCGGGAAGAAAAGCCGAATAGAGGATCTATTAAATTTCGCAGGAGTCTAACAAAAAGAGTCAATATGCATATGCAGGCTTCGCTACTAGCCACCGCCATACTGACTGCGGAGGTGGGTGCCCTGAAACAGGGCCTCGAGCGGACCGAGCAAGAGCTCGGCCTTGCCAAACGGCAGCTCGAGGAGAAATAAGGTAAGAAAATACCTTACAGAAAAAGTGCCTACAGAGAGGCGCGATTGCAAAAATTAACAGGATTGCACTGCTTATTATAGGGGCCACGACTGAGGTGGTGACCCTCAAGCAGGCGCTGTCCGAGGCCGAAAAGAAAACTGCCACAGAGCGCACCGAGCGAGAGAAACTTGGGGCTCAGGTCGGCGAGGTGCAACAAGAGCTTCAGGCTCTCATGAAAAAACATGAGAGTTTGGAGCTTGAGTCAAAGACCCAAGCGTCCGAGCTCGCGGCGGCCCTTGAGACTACCAAGTCTGCCAAGGCCGAAGCCCAAAAGGCCCTCCAAGAGTTGGAGGATATGAAGAAGATAGCAACGGGTAAGGCATTCTTTATGCAAAGCAGAAATATAAAAGTAAACTACCTGTTACTTACCCGAATCCGGAGTTCTCCAGGGGCATTCGCAGATCTTCCCCGCAACGTATCCGACGCCGCCGCATTCTACCAAGCTGAAGAGGGCAGCTCGACGGAGAAGGTGTTCTGGTCTCAGTATGCTGAGGCCGGACACCCTGTGCCCTTGAGCGACCAGCTGAAACAGCTGGTCGAGCTCCACAAGGCGGCCGAACAGTCCATGAAAGGCTTCATAGTTCGGCTGTGGCCCGAAGAGGCCCTGCCTGGGAGCTACTTCGGGCTGGTGCGGCGGCTGGTGGAGGCCTGTCCAAGGCTCGAGGTCATCAAGCGCTCCGTCTGCATCGAAGGTGCCCGTAGGGCCCTTGCCCGTGCAAAGGTGCACTGGGGTAAGCTAGATGGTGAAAATCTTGTGAGGGACGGGCCGCCGCCGGGGAAGGAGCATCGCAAGCTCGAGAACTTTTACAAGGATGTTCTTGCAGGTGCCCGCCTTGTGGCGGATGAATGTACCAAGGATGTAATTTTTGAATAAACTCGCTCGTTTTTATCCTGTGCGCTGAAAACTTGTTCATATGCGCTAAGCAATGCTTATTGAATTTAAAATATTATTTTCTGTGCGGCCGTTTATCAAAAATTGAGAGATGGCCAGTCATCGGCTTCTGCCGCCATGCCACTAGTGCTGGGGTGTTCGGTGATAAACCTGAGCACTCTTTTTCCCATGTTTGGGTCCTTTGAGGGAGGCGCTCAGCACGACAAACCAGACAATTGGACTATAATGCTTGAACACTCTCAGTTAGCCATAGAACTTTATAATTTTAAATTTCGGCGAAGCCCCTAGTTCGGAAGACCGAGTTCGGGGCGCTATCCACGCCTTGGCCGGACAAATCCGGCTCCTCGCTCGAAGCGGCATAAGTCTTTAGGGACTCGAAAAACCTCTCGAACAGCGACCGGTCTCTCGCCACTCATCATGACAGTCAGTTTTAGCTTTCTCCACTGAGGTGCTTAACCCAGCTCAACCGGGGCACAATCGCAGTGGTTCTCCTAGTGCTACCTTAGCCGATAGAGCGGAATGTAAGGCACCAAAACATAGGAGCCGGGCAAACCCAACTATTGACCCAAATGATGATTCGAAGCCAATGCATATAGTGCTATAAGTTTGGGGTGCTGCACTTGTGAAAGTGTACGGACTTCTCACACCATATTAAAGGGTACTGAAGCCCCTGGCGTACTTGCCGTACCATAGTGTACGGGTGCGACATGTCATTAATGAACATATATAAAAGAGAGTAATGCAGAAAATAGACAAAAGCTATGCATTGTTTATAGAGAGGCTATTTATCAAAGCCGAACGATACAAGTAGTGCGATAAGCAAAAAGATGTTGGACTATTCAGTATGTCCTGACCAGGGGGAGGCCGCGGAATTGTATTTAAAACAGGTATACCGCTCGTAACAGAGACCACCTGGTAGTTACATAATGCGGCATGGCTTGTCTGCCTCCCTGGATCTTGTGTCGTTTGTGCGGCAGTCGAGTTACCGAACAGGTCGTCCGAAGTATGGAGTCCTGAAAGTAAAAAAAATAAAAAAGAATCTGGCAGCCCCTAGTATGTTTTAAGCCGTATTTTGGGCGTGCCGTTATTGTGCCCCTTCCCCTGTGCCCATGGTATTTCAAGGGCGTAGTTATGTACGCGAGGTACTGGTTTCACTATGTCACGAAAGCTGGGGTTGGGGCCGCATTGCTACGCTTGCTCAGAGTGTGCCAGGCAGTCCTGCTGTGGGTTACTCCGGGCGCGCTTGGCAGCTTCTGGCTTTTTAATGGCCGGACTGGAGAATTGCCTGAGAAGGCTACTTTGTACCTCTGCTGCGAGAGCCGCCGTATGCTCCTCCTTACGGAGGGAGCGTTCGGTGTTTCCGTTGACCGTAATTACTCCTCGAGGGCCTGGCATCTTGAGCTTGAGATATGCGTAGTGCGGCACCGCATTGAATTTTGTGAATGCGGTTCGTCTGAGCAGGGCGTGATAGCCACTGTGAAACGGGACTATATCGAAGATTAACTCTTCGCTTCGGAAATTATACGGGGATCCGAAGACCACGTCAAGTGTCACTGAGCCTATATAGTTGGCTTCTACACCTGGTATAACGCCTTTAAAGGTCGTTCTTGTGGGCTTAATCCTTGAGGGATCTATGCCCATTTTTCGCACTGTATCCTGATAAAGCAGGTTCAGGCTACTGCCGCCGTCCATGAGGACTCTTGTGAGATGAAATCCGTTGATGATTGGGTCGAGAACCAATGCAGCAAAGCTGCCATGACGGATGCTAGTGGGATGGTCCCTTCGATCAAAAGTGATCGGGCAGGAGGACCATGGGTTGAACTTTGGGGCGACTGGCTCTATCACGTATACGTCCCGTAGCGCACGCTTCCGCTCCCGCTTGGGAATGTGGGTTGCGTATATCATGTTCACCGTCCGCACTTGTGGGGGAAAGCCCTTCTGTCCATTGTTGTTCCGCGGCTTGGGCTCCTCGTCGTCGCTGTGTAGCCCCTTGTTTCTGTTTTCGGCCCTTAACTTGCCTGCCTGCTTGAACACCCAACAATCCCTATTAGTGTGATTGGCTGGCCTTTCGGGGTGCCATGTATCTGGCACAAGCGATCGAGTATTCGGTCCAAACTGGACGGGCCCTGAGTATTCTTTTTGAATGGCTTTTTCCACTGACCGGATCTATAGCCTTTGAATCCGGCATTGACTGCCATGTCTTCATTGCTGTCGCTGTTAACGCGGCGTTTTTGCTTATTCCGATGTATCCTGCCACTTTTGTCCTTGGTATCCGAATTACCAAGGTTCTTTGATAAGTTGTTACTGCGAGCTAGCCAGCTGTCTTCTCCCGCGCAAAAGCGGGTCATGAGTGTCGTGGGGGCTGCAATGGATTTCAGCTTTTCCTGTCCCAGGTGCCGGGCAAGCCACTCGTCGTGGTTGTTATGCTTGAAGGCTGCTAGGGCCTCTGCGTCCGGACAGTCGACTATCTGGTTTTTCTTTGTTAGGAACCGTGTCCAGAATTGTCTGGCCGATTCTTCTGGCTGCTGAATTATGCGGCTTAAGTCGTCAGCATCGGCGGTCGCACGTAAGTGCCCCGGAAGTTGTCGAGGAATGCGGCTTCCAGGTCCTCCCAAGAACCGATTGAGTCTGCTGGCAAGTTGTTAAGCCAATGCCGGGCCGGTCCTTTAAGTTTGAGCGGGAGGTATTTGATGGCGTGTAGATCATCGCCGCGTGCCATGTGGATGTGAAGGAGATAATCCTCGATCCATACCGCTGGGTCTGTTGTGCCATCGTATGATTCGATGTTTACGGGTTTGAAACCCTCTGGGATTTTATGATCCATTACTTCATTCGTGAAGCATAGCGGGTGTGCGGCGCCTCTGTACTGGGCTATATCACGACGCAGCTCGGAAGAGCTAGGTCTGTTGTGTTCGGCCTGGCCGGATTTGTTGTATCCGGCGTGAAGATCATTATCACATGCTGTAGGGCGCCTGCGCGATCCGTAGATCGATCTTGTTTGTCTTGCCTTATCCTCCAGTATGTCTCGCAGGTCGGGCGCATTTTCCCGTGCCTTAGTTGAGCGGCGTCGGGGCATGGCTTGGGTGGAGGGCCGAGAGGCCTCTCTGTCGCGGCCGCGAGGTGGCCGGTCTGCCATGTCATGCGCTGGTGATGTAGGTGCTTCCTCCTCTGATCGGGGTAGCGGCCTGCGCTTCGGGTAACTCTTGGAGGGGCGTTCGAGTTCATACTCTTCGGCCGCAAGGACTTCAGTCCATCTGTCAGCTAGCAAATCTTGGGCAGCTTTAAGCTGTTGCTGCTTTTTCTTGAGGCTCTTTGCCATGGCTAAAAGCCTGCGTTTAAAACGCTCTTGTTCGGCGGGGTCTGATGGTATGACGAATTCATCGTCATCGAGGCTTGCCTCGTCTTCGGAAGGAGGCGTATAGTTAGCATCCTCGTCCTCTTGGTCTGCCGCTCTCTCATGAGGGCTGGCTTCTCCATCTTCCTGTGCCGAATCTTGCTGAGGTGGGTGTTCTTCGGCATTATCCGGGGTAGTATTATCTCCCGTGCCGGAATCACTGTTTTTGCTTTGGCGGGATTTAGAGCGGCGCCGCTGACGCCGGCGCTTCGGCTGTTTCTTGGGGGCGTCATCCCCCACTGTTCCATTGCCATCTCCATCTTTTGGAGTATCCACCATATATATGTCATCTGACGAGGTGGCCTTCCAGCGCCCTACAGGTGCTGGTTCCTGTTCGTCTCCTACATCGTCATCCATGCCGTTGATGTCTTCGGAGCTGAAGTCAAGCATGTCGGTTAGATCGTCGACAGTGGCTACAAAGTGGGTGGTGGGTGGGCTTTGAATTTCCTCATCGTTCGTATTCCACCCTCGCTGACCGTAGTCCAGCCAGGGCTCTCCTGATAAAGAGAGAGAGACTTAAGAGAATTCAGGATGTCGCCAAAAGGCGAATGCTGAAAGATGTCTGCAGTGGTGAACTCCATTATCGGCGCCCAATCGGATTCGATTGGCAGGGGCGCGGGGGGTTCGGAGTCCAGGGTGGAGTCCGGATCCTCAGAGTCACGGATAGTGCAGAGTGCGGGGCTAGCGTTCAGCTCAATCGCCTCTAAGATCGCAGCCCCTGAGGCAGCATCCAACCACTGATCCTCGATCAGCGCAGTAGGCTCCGAATCAATGGTCGAAACCGATGCGTATGCGGCCTCCAAGGCGCTGTTCGGTGGCAGAGCTATATCATGCCCATTGAGACAGTGCGGCGCGCTTGGCTGTGGCTCGAATTCGTCGAAGATCAAGTCTCCGCGGATGTCGGCCGTGTAGTTTAAACTTCCAAACCTGACCTGATGGCCAGGGGCGTAGCTTTCGATCTGCTCCAGGTGGCCGAGCGAATCGGCCCGCAGACGAAGCCGCCGAAGACGAAGATCTGTCCGGGGAGAAAAGTCTCACCCTATACCGTATCGTTGTTGATGATCGAAGGAGCCATCGGGCCTAAAGGCAACGACACAGAGGAACTCTCAATAAAAGCACCAATGTCGGTGTCAAAACCGGCGGATCTCGGGTAGGGGGTCCCGAACTGTGCGTCTAGGCCGGATGGTAACAGGAGGCAGGGAACACTTTGTTTTACCCAGGTTTGGGCCCTCTCGATGGAGGTAATACCCTACTCCTGCTTGATTAATATTGATGATATGGGTAGTACAAGAGTAGATCTACCACAAGATCAAGGAGGCTAAACCCTAGAAGCTAGCATATGGTATGATTGTTGTGTATGGAGTTGATTGCCTACGGACTACAACCCTCCGGTTTATATAGACACCGGAAGGGTTAGGGTTACATAAAGTCGGTTACAATGGTAGGAGATCTTGAATATCCGCATCATCAAGCTTGCCTTCCACGCCAACGAAAGTCCCATCCGGACACGGGATGAAGTCTTCAATCTTGTATCTTCATAGTCCAGGAGTCCGGCTGAAGGTATAGTCCGGCTACCCGAACACCCCCTAATCCAGGACTCCCTCAATTTGTATGACTAGTTTATCTTGTGAGAGAGAAGGATGAACGAGGGAAGGCCTTATTTGCAAATGTGGAGAGGTGTGTGGGTACCGTTTTGCAAAATTGCCATAGTTTCCTCCCTATCCGTCAGATATAAATCGGATGGCCTTTATTGCAGGATGGCAGGCGCACTAGCATGGTCGGTGATGATGGTGTGTCTCGCACGCATGAGAGTTACGTAAAGGCACCGTTAAAAAATAAACCCTAAAACCCTAGGTGCACTATTGCTGCATGCGCGGGTACCGGGTACGTGGTGGAGCGCACCTTTGTAGGAATAGTCAGCTCACATGATAATTTGATCTGTAGGAGTTGATGGTCGGGACCACAGGTGAACGACCTGGAGGCGGTGGCTCGCCAGTTGCCACAGATCGAGTAGCCATGTTTAAAATATCATTTTTTAGCGGGGTGAGAGTTCCGATTTTCAAGGGCGCGTTATAAGTACTTAAGTAGTTTTTAGAACGATTGGTATGGAGCGAAAATGGAATTCATAACTACTACCTCCTTGGTGAATGGTTGTCTGGGTTTATGTTGCGATATGTTGAACCTGGTAGTTCTAGGGCAAATACTATGGTTTAGATGTTGGTTTTCAGTAATGAAAATCGGAAGGGGGAAACCCTTCTTTGATAAAAAAACTACTACCTCCGTCCTGGTTTACTAGTCCCCATCGTATTTTGGGTCAAAGTTTGTCCATGAATTTTACTTGTAAAATGTGAATGGAAAATGAGATTTTGTTATACCCAAACAAAAAAGGACTGGAGGGAGTGATTGCTCTGACATGGACGCAATGTCTCATAGTGTAGGCATTGAATCGGCGCGCCGGCCAAGAGGGCCCCACTCGCTGCAGGCTAGGTTGAACATGCCTCCTTGCCACATGCAACCGGCTTCAGACTACCCCGCCTTCCTCCATTGAATCTGCGTGTGTGCCGGCAACATGTCCTTCCGCGAGCCAACTAGCATTTTAGAACACAACATCGGCTGGCTCCTCTCGTCCGCTCGCTATTTAAACGAGGCCAGACGCTAGGCAAGAACCGCACCACACTGCTGCTCCCCATATCCTCCTTGCACCATTTTATCCACACTCTCCATAGCATCTGGTGAGCAGGAAGACGAGTTCTCCGGCAAAAAAGCCGGCTGGGTGCCCCGACAAGCCAGGCAACTCGCTGCCCCACCTTCCTCCTCGCCCCAGGCCGTCAGTATGATGGGCGAGGCTGCAGGTGGGCAAGCGGAGGAGCAAGCCACCACTCCAAACTGGCCCCTGGTGCATCAACTCGACACTCCAAGCCTACTCGCGGAGGAGTGGCCAGTTGCTGCACGCCGGCACATGGGGGACCATGACGTCCAGTGCACCGTGGTTGGCCGCGCCATCCGACGCAAACATTGGTGGAACCGCGGCATGCTGGCGGAGGTGGCCAACACGTTTGCGGCCATCGCCGACATCGAGGAATAGTACACCACGGGAGTCACCACCGCTCTGAACCCACAGATGCTACGACCACCGTGTCGCCGACATAGACACCCAGTGTGTTTCCCGGTTTGGCTCAAAACATCATGGTTCCCAGCCACGGCCGACATTAGAAATTATACCCGCTTCTAGAAGTTATTCGCGATTAGTCAAAAAATGACCAAAATATAATTAATTACGCATGGTCTTGACTTGTTGTGCTCGCACTGGTAGTAGGAACTAGAGGTTATTCTTTATTTATAACTCTCCTCACATTTTTTTGGCTTTGAAGTGAATCAGGGTTGCGGACATTATCTATGAATGTGCAGATATGTGTGAACATGAGTTTGATGTGGAAGTTGAACTTGGAGTGTTGGGCTTATGCGTGAACTATACCATGTCCAATGCTTCGTCTGTTATTGTTTAGAAAGTAATTGTTGTTATTACATGACCTGAAAAAAATTATTTTGTGCCACATCAGTAGATGCACGGACATCACAACAGGCATGCTGACTGGATAAACATTTGAACCTAGCTATTATGAAGGAAAATTTGTATTGACAACAGTTTTAGATAGCAGGAGATGCCTGCTCTGCCTCTGCTAACTTCTTTCTGGCTTCTTCCATCTCTTCTTTGGCTTCGGTGAAGAGAGCATCTGATTGCTCTTTTTGCTTCTTCAGGAACTCAGCTACATTCTAAAGGGATGTTGCATGCTTTCTTTCAGCCTTTACTAGAGCCACGAGGACACGAACAGTTGACGGCTCCACCTGGCTTGTATGTAATCCAGCATCATCTGGGAATTTGCACCTTGTGTCTAATCCAACATCATTAGGGAACTGGCACCTTGTGTGTAATCCAGCCTCATTTTGGAAACATGATCTCGAGGTTGACCACACTTCCCTCCTCGCAGGAACTGCATCCTGACATGAAGTAACTTCTTTTTTAGATCAATACTCAGAGCAAACCAGATCCATTTAGTAGAATCCAGATAAACAGGACTCGGAGAAGTGAACTCAAAAGGAAAAATATAAAAATCGACTACAAGGTGAGAACACCCACTTCCTACATCAAGCTAAAAATGATAGCACTAGGACGATTAAGACTCTTCTTATTACACATCGAAGAACACGAGGCTAAGAGAAACAGGAAACTACAACATATACACATTGAAGAACACGAGGCTAAACGAAAGTAATTGAAAGGGTGTTACTTACCAAACCTCGTTTTACAGGTTCGGTGCAGCTCCTCTTTAACTTGCCACGCTCCTTGAAGATGTCCCCAATATCCCGTGTTTGGTCTTCATTGCTCCTCTCCATGTTCGCACTCATGGTTTTAAAATCTCAACATGGCCAGAAAAATATACTAGTAATACTCACGCATCTTTTGGGAAACATTAAAGCACTCGTCTACCATGTTAGAGCATCTCAAATAGAACGCAATGTGCAGCGCTTTACAAAAGTGTTTATAGTGTTGAGATCGAGAAGTAGAGATAGAGAGTAGAGACATAGATAGTTCTCAGCATAGATATAGCATAGATAGATAAAAAAAATAGATAGTTCAACTACTCCTCGTCGTCTGGATCCTCCTCGATGATGTCCTCCTCCGACGTCTCAATGTAGGCATGAAGATACCAATCATCGTCGGATTCCCAGGGTGACGCTGCTCCTAGCCTCATGTTGAATTGAGCGTCAGCTTTTCGCGTACGCTTGTCGTCGCGATAGGCGGCTCGCTCCGCCCTCCTCTTCTCCCTCTCCGCCCTCCTTTGTGTGTAGAACTCACGCTCGTTGATGATGTCCTGCGGGAAGCGTTGGTGCCACAGCGCCATGGCTTCCTCGTCCATCTCGGCGATGCCCAGATGGTGCTCCCGCCTCCGGTTGTCGCGACGATTCTCGTCAATGATTCCGCAGCAGAGGCGCGAGCTCCTGCGCCCGCTCCCGCGTCAACACGTTGGGGAAGTTCAGTGTTCTATGAGGCCACCGGAGGTGCCATGCCGCCACGTCGTACGCGTGGGCGCCTCGTTGGCGGTGTCGAAATTGCCGAGGCCGAGGAACATCCCGCAGAACCGTATCTTGGCGGAGAAGCCGCCAGAGGGGCGCGCACGGATGCCGCGGTATCCCCAAGTTTCCCGGCGACGTGGAGGCATGGTGGCGCGGTGGCGGCCAGGCGAGAAAGAGCGGGGAGAGAGAGGTGGCGAGGCACGGAGCGTGTAGAGAGCAGTGGCGAGGCGCGGAGCATGTAGAGAGCGGTGGCGAGGCACAGAGCGGGGATAGAGCGGTGGCAAGGCACAGAGCAGTGGGAAGGCGTTGGGTTTTATAAAGCGTGTCGGACACCGCGCGCCAAAACTAGTGCGCGCCCGGCCGCTTTTTCCCGCGCGCGCGCGATCCTTTCCCGATGTCCCTACTATCTCTACTCTCTTCTCTACTATTATATTTATTTTATATTTTATATTTATCTCTCCTCTCTTCTCTACTGTTATATTTATTTTTATATTTAATATTTATCTCTACTACTCTACTCTCTACTCTTTTTTCTACTTTATTTTCTTTTCTCTACTCTCTACTCTTATAAAAAAACCATGTTGGTGATGATGGTGTGCCTGCCATCCTGCAATATAGACCATCCGATCTATATCTGATGGATAGAAAGCAAACTATGAGAATTTTGCAAAGAGATACCCGGACCCCTCTCCAGATTTGCAGATAAGGCCTTCCCTCGTTCATCCTTTTCTCCTACAAGATAAACCACTCATACAAATGCCTCTTGATGTTTCGTGCAATGCAAGGGCATCTTGCTAGTTCTAAAAAACATTCCATCATTTGCCACACTATTGGTTGGAGATGAAGAACCTACCCAAGCACAATGCGATACAGGAGCGACGCAAAAATACAAGCTGATATTCTGTTGGACAATGGAGGCTATAACCAATTACTTTTACGGGAATAATAGCAACCAGGAAATTTGAAGGGTAGGTATGAACAAAATTGGAACAGCACATGTACTGCTAAGTGATTCAACACACACATAACCAATCGAGGAGGAGAACGATGGTCGCGGCGGCCTCTGTGCATCATGGTCGGCAACAGGAGTCAGTTCATTGTCCACGATGGTGGTGCTTCTGTGCTTGGCGTCGGCTTCTGGGAAGCAGATCCGTGACCATGGAAGATGGTGCCGGGGAAGAGGCTCCGTGTACGATGACGCCGGTGGACCGGCTCCAGTGCGGCTTATGAGGTTGTCGATGAGGCAAATGCGCTGCGGTGGACGAGTGCGCCAATGGAGAAGGGGAGGAGCATGAAGGCTGTGGTGCTGTGGAGAAGTCTATTTTGGTGTGGGGATAGAAAATGGGGAGTATTCAGGTGTACTACTCTGGGTGCCGGGGTTGTGTTGGCAAGGTAGGGTGAACCTGAAGTTATGAAAACAGACCCCTACCAAGCGTAATCCGTAGACCTGTTTTGAAGGTTATGATGGTAACTTCGCACTGCTCGAATCAGGGTCGCGGGAGATTTTCCCGCCGACCTTAAAATTTTGTGACACTGAACTCCTCGTGTGGCATATAGGGTGATTGGGCTAAGCAACTAGCGAGTAGTACTAGTAACTACTAGTACTCCCTCCGATTTTATTAACTCTGCATATTAGGTTTGACCAAAGTCAAACTTCCTAAAGTTTGACCAAGTTTATAGAAAAACATAAAAATTTACCATAACAAATATGTATGATGTGAAAGTACATTCAATAATGAATCTAGTGGTATTTATTTGTTATTGTATATGTTAATAATTTTTGTTATAAACTTTCTGAGAGTATACAAAACTTGACTTTGACCAATGTCAATACGCGGACTTAAATAAAAATGGAGGGAGTACACATTTGTTTTCTTAGTTGGTAGTGAATTAATCATTTGTTGTAATTGTGAAATAAATATATTAGGCTGCTGACTTCGAATGTAATGGTCTATACAATTCAATAGTTACAATCATTGTTGAATTCCAAGATATATATCAGGTCTATAGTACTTCACTATATGCTCAAACTCACATAATCCCAATCAAATGAGAATCTAAAGCATTTCATAGTTATTGCTTTGTAGGATGCAACAAAACCAACCATAACACTACACCATCCATTATAAAAGCAACATTTTGAACACAACCCAATGTGTGAATGAAACATGTAGAGAGAGCTTGCGAAGATGGAGCAGATAGGGCGGTAAAGATTGTGTCTATGTGGACAAGACACTAAGAGACAAACCTAACGAGAGAAAGAGAGAGAGAGAGAGAGAGAGAGAGAGAGAGAGAGAGAGAGAGAGAGAGAGAGAAAGAAAGAGAAAGAGAGAGGAAGAAGTTAGGTCTGTGAGATAGATGGAGACATGTAATATACGTGAGATGTGTGTGCATCCGGATTCGATAGACGTGGAAGGAGAAGAGACAACAGGTTTGATGAGAGAACTGGAAAAACATGGGTGAGAGGGGAAGGATCTCGTGGGTTGAGGGATTGCTAATTTTGTGTGGGAGAGAGAAGGATTGGTAATTTTGTGTGGGAGAGAGGGGGGGGAGGAGTCAGTCAGCCGTCGTCACATCATCCTGCTTCCACATGGCCCCGCATTCTCTAGTGCAGTGCAGTCGCCGTCTTTGATTTCCTCAATGCCCTCTTTGAAGGTTGAGGTGTTGTGCATGCTGGGGTGCAGAGAAGCACAAGAGAGAGTGGTCGCCATATAGCCTTGGATGGGGATGAATTGTATGCTCGGGGGAGGGGGAGAGTGTGTGTGCGGTGTGTGTGTGTGGGGGGGGGGTATTGAGAGAAATCAAACCTATGGGGAGAAATGTGTGTGTATGTGACGGAAAGCTACATGCTAAATAGGGTTTTCACGAAGATATTGTGCGTGCGAGATAGAGAGCGATGTGTGGGTCTTCAGGTGGGCAGGGGCCGGGTGAAGGTGTCAAAATGTGTGCGTTGATGCATGTGTTACATGCGATCGTGCGAGGGACGGACGAATCAAGAGAGATGGTTGTTGTGTTACAGATGCTCCTCTCTCTCTCTCTCTCACACACACAAGTACAAATAGAAGACCGTTCTCTCATGTATACACAACGTATCGGCGTCTGTCTATGTCTCACTCATGCATGATCATTTGCACATTCACACCTCTTTATGTCTCTATCACACGTACACCGTCTCCACATTGCCCTTCCGCCACAACACACATATGGACACATACACACGTTCTTTCTTAGTCACACACACAAAATCAGTATTTAAAAAATCAATATTAAAAAAATCAGTATTAAAAAAAACTAGGGCACACCTAAAACGTCCAAATCCAAATAAACACAAACTAGAGCTAAATTCAAATATATGGAAATGTTGTAGCGTCAAGAACTTTTCCAGGAAAAAAAAGTTAAGTAATATTCGGGGATTGTTTTCACACACACAAAAAGGTTCGGTGGGTGTCCTTCAAGTGCGACACGGTGACGCACCGTTCGATCGACCGCGCGGCTGCGGTTCACGCGCTTGCACAGGATTTTGTATCGTGGCTGTGGTCACTAATATAAGCGTTGCCTCAGTCTAATGTTTACGTGTACTAGTACGGTTTTATTTTAAGTTTGACCAACCCTATATAAAGCTAAACTAAGGTCCCATACGCGCACTCATGAATATGCCACCACCATTGCGCATGCCGGCGCCCGCCTACTCCGGCCAACCATTTCTTGCCCATCACCGCTGTGTCGCCGCCATCCCTGTACCATGAAGCCGAAGGCTCGCCCACTCACGTCGTCTGCAGTCCCTTCTCGCGATGCCTCTGCGCTGCCAAGCACGCGAGTAGCTGGTGGAGCCGCATCTATGCACGCACCATACGAAGAAGAGAACGAGCGCGTGCTCCAGCACGCCGGCGAGGAGGAACTAGCGTTTCATTGTCTTCTCCGCCCACGCGGAGGAGGTGTGCATGGTGGCCGTCGCGGCGGAAGTCGGTCGCGCCCACGCCGAGCCCGCAAACCAGGTGCGGACGCGGAATCTACCTTCGAGACCTTGAATGGCACGTGGATCCTGCAATATGAAGGAGAAATTTGGGTTAGTCGACTCTTGCCATCCGTTGGATGCAACATGGATGGCTATAAGGGCTTCTTTAACCTCTGAAATTGATGCACTGTTCATCTTCTCAGCCCGCCACACGCCTAACCGCCTGCCGCCGCTGCCCCGCCCTCCCTTGAACCGCCTGCCACCGCCACGCTCCCCCCACCCCGCCATCAGTTTATCCCCGGGTACGATCCATTTTTTCTAGCGAACTGCATTCCACACCAAACATGTAACACCCACAATGCGGCTATATCTCCCACATGTCGAGGCGTGACTTAGAGGCATAACCGAATGGTGGTTTTGTCACAAGAGGGGTAATCTTCACACAATCCCATGTACTGAATAAGAAAGGGATAAAGAGTTGGCTTACAATTGCCACTTCACACAAATCACAAGTAAACATACATCATCCAGAGTACAATCAAGGTCCAACTATGGAACCAAAATAAAAAAGACAACCCAAAATGCTAGATCCCCGATCGTCCCAACTGGGCTCCACTACTGATCATCCGGAGAAGACACATAGTAACGATTGAGGTCCTCGTCGAACTCCCACTTGAGTTCGGTAGCATCACCTGCACTGGTATCACATCGGAACCTGCAACTAGTTGGAAGTACCCATGAGTCACGAGGACTCAACAATCTCACACCCGCGAGATCAAGACTATTTAAGCTTATGGGTAGGATAGGGTAGTGAGGTGGAGCTGCAGCAAGCGCTAAGCAAATATGGTGGCTAACATACGCAAATGAGAGTAAGATGAGAGGCTACGCAACGTTCAAAAAGCAATAAGTGATCAAGAAGTGATCCCGAATCTACTTACGTCCAAACATAATACAAGGTCGTGTTCACTTCCCGAACTCCGCCGAAAAGAGACCATCACGGCTACTGTTGGGGAACGTAGTAATTTCAAAAACTTCCCTACGCACACGCAAGATCATGGTGATCCATAGCAAAGAGAGTGGAGAGTGTCGTCCACGTACCAACGTAGACCGTAAGCGGAAGCGTTATGAGAACGCGGTTGATGTAGTCGTACGTCTTCACGATCCGACCGATCCAAGTACCGAATGTACGGCACCTCTGAGTTCAGCACACGTTCATCTCGGTGATGTCCCACGAACTCCGATACAGCAGAGCTTCGAGGGAGAGTTCCGTCAGCACGACGGCATGATGACGGTGATGATGATGCTACCGACGCAGGGCTTCGCCTAAGCACCGCTACGATATGACCGAGGTGGATTATGGTGGAAGGGGGCACCGCACACAGCTAAAAGATCAATTGATCAACTTGTGTGTCTTCTAGGGTGCCCCCCCTCCCCACGTATATAAAGGAGGGAGGGGAGGCCGGCCGGCCTCTCTAGGTGTGCCAAAGGGGGGAGGAATCCTCCGCCTAGTAGGAGTAGGAAACCTACTCCTACTAGGAGGGGAAAGGAAGGAGAGGGGGAGGAGAAGGAAAGAGGGGGCGCAGCCCCTCCCCTAGTCCAATTCGGACTAGACCCATGGGGGGCGCGTGGCCAGCCCTCGTGGCTTCTCCTCTTTTTTTCCCTTAAAGCCCACTAAGGCCCATATGTACTCCCATATTCCCGTAACTCCCTCGATACTCCGAAAAATACCCGGATCACTCGGAACCTTTCCGATGTCCGAAAATAGCCTTCCAATATATCGATCTTTATGGCTCGATCATTTCGAGACTCCTCGTTTTGTTCCTGATATCATCCGGGACTCCAAACAACCTTCGGTACATCAAAACACATAAACTCATAATACCGATCGTCACCGAACGTTAAGCGTGCGGACCCTACGGGTTCGAGAACTATGTAGACATGACCGAGACTCATATTCGGTCAATAACCAATAGCCGAACCTCTATGCTCATATTGGATCCTACATATTCTACGAAGATCTTTATCGGTCAAACCGCACAACAACATACGTTGTTCCTTTTGTCATCGGTATGTTACTTGCCCGAGATTCGATCGTTGGTATCTCAATACCTAGTTCAATCTCGTTACTAGCAAGTCTCTTTACTCGTTCCATAAGGCATCATCCCACAACTAACTCATTAGTCACATTGCTTGCAAGGCTTATAGTGATGTGCATTACCGAGAGGGCCTAGAGATACCTCTCCAACAATAGGAGTGACAAATCCTAGTCTCGATCTATGCCAACTCAACAAGTACCATCGGAGACACCTGTAGAGCACCTTTATAATCACTCAGTTACATTGTGACGTTTGGTAGCACACAAAGTGTTCCTCTGGTATTCAGGATTTGTATAATCCCATAGTCAGAGGAACATGTACAAGTCATGAAGAAAGCAGTAGCAACAAACTAAACGATCATCATGCTAAGCTAATGGAATGGGTCAACTCAATCACATCATTCTCTAATGATGTGATCCCGTTAATCAAATGACAACTCATGTTTATGGCTAGGAAACTTAACCAACTTTGATTCAATGAGCTAGTCAAGTAGAGGCATACTAGTGACACTCTGTTTGTCTATGTATTCACACATGTAGTAAGTTTCCGGTTAATACAATTCTAGCATGAATAATAATCATTTATCATGATATAAGGAAATAAATAATAAATTTATTATTGCCTCTAGGTCATATTTCCTTCAGTCTCCCACTTGCACTAGAGTCAACAATCTAGTTCACATCTTTATGTGATTAGTTCACATCTCCATGTGACTAATACCCAAAGGGTTAACTAGAGTCAATAATCTAGTTCACATCGCTATGTGATTAACACCCAAAGAGTGATCATGTTTTGCTTGTGAGATAAGTTTAGTCTACGGGTCTGCAACATTCAGATCCATATGTATTTCGCAAATTTCTATGTCTACAATGCTCTGCACGGAGCTACTCTAGCTAATTGCTCCCACTTTCAATATCTATCCAGATCAAGACTTAGAGTCATCTAGATCGATGTAAAAAGCTTGCATCGACGTAACTCTTTATGACGAACTCTTTTATCACCTCCATAACCGAGAAATATTTCCGTAGTCCTCTAAGGATAAGTTTGACCGTTGTCCAGTGATCTACTCCTAGATCACTATTGTACTCCTTTGCCATAAGCATGCTAAGGTATACAATAGGACTGGTACACAGCATAGCATACTTTATAGAACCTATGACTGAGGCATAGGGAATGACTTTTCATTCTCTTTCTATTTTCTGTTGTGGTCGGGTTTTAAGTCTTTACTCAACTTCACACCTTGCAACACAGGCAAGAACTCCTTCTTTGATTGTTCCATTTTGAACTACTTCAAAATCTTGTCAAGGTATGTACTCATTGAAAAATCTTATCAAGCGTCTTGATCTATCTGTATAGATCTTGATGCACAATGTGTAAGCATCTTCATCAAGGTCTTTCTTTGAAAAAATCTTTTCGAACACTCCTTTATGCTTTCTAGAAAATTCTACATTATTTCCGATCAACAATATGTCATTCACATATACTTATCAGAAATGTTGTAGTGCTCCCACTCACTTTCTTGTAAATACAGGCTTCACCGCAAGTCTATATAAAACAATATGCTTTGATCACTTTATCAAAGCATATATTCCAACTCCGAGATGCTTGCACCAGTCCATAGATGGATCGCTGGAGCTTGCTCACTTTGTTAGCACCTTCAGGATCGACAAAGCCTTCTGGTTGCGTCATATACAACTCTTCTTTTAACAAATCCATGAAGCAATACAATTTTGACATCCATTTGCTAGATTTCATAAAATGCGGCAACTGCTAACACGATTCGGACAGACTTTTAAGCATCGGCACGAGTGAGAAAATCTCATCGTAGTCAACACCTTGAACTTGTCGAAAACATTTTGCGACAATTCGAGCTTTGTAGATAGTAACACTACTATCAGCGTATGTCTTCCTCTTGAAGATCCATTTATTCTTAATGACTCACCGATCATTGGGAAGTCAATCAAAGTCCATACTTTGTTCTCATACATGGATCCCATCTCAGATTTCATGGGCTCAAGCCATTTCGCGGAATATGGGCTCATCATCGCTTCCTCATAGTTCGTAGGTTCGTCATGGTCAAGTAACATGACATTCAGAACAGGATTACCATACCACTCTAGTGCGGATCTCACTCTGGTTGACCTACAATGTTTGGTAGTAACTTGATCTGAAGTTACATGATCATCATCATTAGCTTCCTCCCTAATTGGTGTAGGAGTCACCAGAACAGATTTCTGTGATGAACTACTTTCCAATAAGGGAGCAGGTACAGTTACCTCATCAAGTTCTACTTTCCTCCCACTCACTTTTTTCGAGAGAAACTCCTTCTCTAGAAAGGATCCATTCTTAGCAAAGAATGTCTTGCCTTCGGATTTGTGATAGAAGGTGTACCCAACTGTCTCCTTTGGGTATCCTATGAAGACACATTTCTCCAATTTGGGTTTGAGCTTATCAGGATGAAACTTTTTCACGTAAGCATCGCAACCCCAAACTTTAAGAAATGACAACTTTCATTTCTTGCCAAACCACATTTCATATGGCGTCGTCTCAACGGATTTAGATGGTGCCCTATTTAACATGAATGCAGCTGTCTCTAATGCATAACCCCAAAACAAAAGTGGTAAATCGGTAAGAGACATCATAGATTGCACCATATCTAATAAAGTACGGTTACGATGTTCGGACACACCATTACGCTGTGGTGTTCTAGGTGGTGTGAGTTGCGAAACTATTCTGTATTGTTTCAAATCAAGACCAAACTCGTAACTAAAATATTCTCCTCCACGATCAGATCGTAGAAACTTTATTTTCTTGTTACGATGATTTTGCACTTCACTCTGAAATTATTTGAACTTTTCAAATGTTTCAGATTTATGTTTCATCAAGAAGATATACCCATATCTTACTCAAATCATCTGTGAAGGTCAGAAAATAACGATACCTGCCACGAGCCTCAACACTCATCGGACTGCATACATCAGTATGTATTATTTCCAACAAGTTTGTTGCTCGCTCCATTGTTCCGGAGAACGGAGTCTTAGTCATCTTGACCATGATGCATGGTTCGCAAGCATCAACTGATTCATAATCAAGTGATTCCAAAAGCCCATCAGCATGGATTTTCTTCATGCGCTTTACACCAATATGACCTAAACGGCAGTGCCACAAATAAGTTGCGCTATCATTATTAACTTTGCATATTTTGGCTTCAATATTATGAGTATGTGTATCACTACGATCGAGATTCAATAAACCATTCACCTTGGGTGTATGACCATTGACGGTTTTATTCATGTAAACAGAACAACCATTATTCTCTGACTTTAAATGAATAATTGTATTGCAATAAACATGATGAAATCATATTCATGCTTAACACAAACACCAAATAACATTTATTTAGGTTCAACACTAATCCCGAAAGTATAGGGAGTGTGCGATGATGATCATATCGATCTTGGAACCACTTCCAACACACATCGTCACTTCACCCTTAACTAGTCTCTGTTCATTCTGCAACTCCCATTTCAAGTTACTAATCGCAGCAAATGAACTAGTATCAAATACTAAGGGGTTGCTATAAAAACTAGTAAAGTACACATCAATAACATGTATATCAAATATACCTTTGTTCACTTTGCCATGCTTCTTATCCGCCAAATACTTGGGGCAGTTCTGCTTCCAGTGACCAGTCCCTTTGCAGCAGAAGCACTTAGTCTCAAGCTTAGGTCAAGACTTGGGCTTCTTCACTTGAGCAGCAACTTGCTTGCCGTTCTTCTTGAAGTTCCCCTTCTTCCCTTTGCCTTTTTCTTGAAACTAGTGGTCTTGTTAACCATCAACACTTGATGCTTTTCTTTCTTTCTACCTTCGGCGATTTCAGCATCATGAAGAGATTGGGAATCGTTTCCATTATCCCTTGCATATTATAGTTCATCACGAAGTTCCAGTAACTTGGTGATAGTGACTAGAGAACTCTGTCAATCACTATCTTATCTGGAAGATTAACTCCCACTTGATTCAAGTGATTGTAGTAGTCAGACATTCTGAACACATGCTCACTAGCTGAGCTATTCTCCTCCATCTTGTAGGCAAAGTGCTTGTCAAAGGTCTCATACCTTTCGACATGGGCATGAGTCTGAAACACTAATTTTAAATCTTGGAACATCTCATATGCTCCGTGGCATTCAAAACGTCTTTGAATCCCCGATTCTAAGCCGTAAAGCATGGTGCACTAAACTATCAAGTAGTCATCATATCGAGCTCGCCAAACGTTCATAACGTCTGCATCTGCTCCTGCAATTGGTTTGTCACCTAGCGGTGCATCAAGGACATAATTCTTCTGTGCAGCAATGAGGATAATCCTCATATCATGGATCCAATCCGCATCATTCTACTAACATCTTTCAACTTAGTTTTTCTCTAGGAACATATCAAAATAAACGGGGAGCTACATCGCGAGCTATTGATCTACAACATAGTTATGCAAATACTATCAGGACTAAGTTCATGATAAATTAAAGTTCAATTAATCATATTACTTAATAACTCCCACTTAGATAGACATCCCTCTAGTCATCTAAATGATCACGTGATCCAAATCAACTAAACCATGTTCGATCATCACGTGAGATGGAGTAGTTTTCAATTGTGAACATCACTATGTTGATCATATCTACTATATGATTCACGCTCGACCTTTCGGTCTCCAGTGTTCAGAGGCCATATTTGCATATGCTAGGCTCGTCAAGTTTAACCCGAGTATTCCGCGTGTGCAAAACTGGCTTGCACCCTTTGTATGTGAACATAGAGCTTATCACACCCGATCATCACGTGGTGTCTCGGCACGATGAACTGTTGCAACGGTGCATACTCAGGGAGAACACTTATACCTTGAAATTTCGTGAGAGATCATCTTATAATGCTACTGCCGAACTAAGCAAAATAAGATGCATAAAGGGCAAACATCACATGCAATCAAAATATGTGGCATGATATGGCCATGATCATCTTGTGCCTGTGATCTCCATCTCCAAAGTACCGTCATGATCTCTATCATCACCGGCATGACACCATGATCTCCATCCTCTTGATCTCTATCAATGTGTCGTCACATGATCGTCTCGCCAACTATTGCTATCGCACAGTGATAAAGTAAAGCAATTACATGGCACTTGCATCTTATGCAATAAAGAGACAACCATAAGGCTTCTGCCAGTTGCCAATAACTTTAACAAAACATGATCATCTCATACAACAATTTATATCTCATCACGTTTTGACCATATCACATCACAACATGCCCTGCAAAAACAAGTTAGACGTCATCTACTTTATTGTTGCAAGTTTTACGTGGCTGCTACGGGTTGAGCAAGAACCATTCTTACCTACGTATCAAAAACCACAACACGGTATAGTGATTGCTTTTTGATCTTCAGAAAGAACCCTGTTCATTGAATCCGATTCAACTAGAGCTGGAGAAACAGACACCCACTAGCCACCTATGTGCGAAGCACGTCGGAAGAACCAGTCTCGCGTAAGTGTACGCATAATGTCGGTCTGGGCCGCTTCATCCAACAATGCCGCTAACTCAAGAATCAAATAGTGTAGGCAAGCAATATGTATATACCCACGCCCACAACTCCTTTGTGTTCTACTCGTGCATATAACATCTACGCATAAACCTGGCTCGGATGCCACTGTTGGGGAACGTAGTAATTTCAAAAAAAATCCTACGCACATGCAAGATCATGGTGATGCATACCAACGAGAAGGGAGAGTGTCGTCCACATACCCTCGTAGACCGTAAGCGGAAGCGTTATGAGAACGCGGTTGATGTAGTCGTACGTCTTCATGATCCGAACCATCCAAGTACCGAACGTACGGCACCTCTGAGTTCAGCACAAGTTCAGCTCGGTGACGTCCCACGAACTCCTATCCAGCAGAGCTTCGACCGAGAGTTCCGTCAGCACGACGGCGTGATGACGGTGATGATGATGTTACTGACGCAGGGCTTCGCTTAAGCACCGCTACGATATGACCGAGGTGGATTATGGTGGAGGGGGGCACTGCACACGGCTAAAAGATCAACTGGTCAACATGTGTGTCTTCTAAGGGCCCCCTCCCCACGTATATAAAGGAGAGAGGGGAGGCCGGACGACCTCTCTAGGCATGCCAAAGGGGCGAGGAATCCTCATCCAAGTAGGAGTAGGATTCCTCCTTTCCTAGTCCTACTAGGAGGGGAAAGGAAGGAGAGGGGGAGGAGAAGGAAAGAGGAGGCACAGCCCCTCCCCTAGTCCAATTTTGACTAGGCCCATGGGGGGGCGCGGCCAGCCCTCATGGCTTCTCCTCTTTTTCCTTTAAAGCCCACTAAGGCCCATATGTACTCCCGTATTCCCGTAACTCCCTTGGTACTCCGAAAAATACCCAGATCACTCGCAACCTTTCCGATGTCCGAATATAGCCTTCGAATATATCGATCTTTATGGCTCAATCATTTCGAGACTCCTCGTTATATCCCTGATCTCATACGGGACTCCGAACAACCTTCGGTACATAAAAAACACATAAACTCATAATACCGATCGTCACCGAACGTTAAGCGTGCGGACCCTACGGGTTCGAGAACTATGTATACATGACCGAGACTCATCTTCGGTCAATAACCAATAATAGAACCTGGATGCTCATATTGGCTCCTACATATTCTACGAAGATCTTTATCGGTCAAACTGCAAAACAACATACATTGTTCCTTTTGTCATCAGTATGTTACTTTCCCAAGATTCGATCGTCGGTATCTCAATACCTAGTTCAATCTCGTTACCGGCAAGTCTCTTTACTCATTCCGTAATGCATCATCCCGCAACTAACTCATTAGTCACATTGCTTGCAAGGTTTATAGTGATGTGCATTACCGAGAGGGGCCAGAGATACCTCTCCGACAATCAGAGTGACAAATCCTAGTCTCAATCTATGCCAACTCAACAAGTACCATCGGAGACACCTGTAGAGCACCTTTATAATCACCCAGTTACATTGTGACGTTTGGTAGCACACAAAGTGTTCCTCCGGTATTCGGGAGTTGTATAATCTCACAGTCAAAGGAACATGTATAAGTCATGAAGAAAGCAGTAGCAACAAACTAAACGATCATCGTGCAGGTAGGGCGGTAAAGATTGTGTCTATGTGGACACGACACTAAGAGACAAACCTAACAAGAGAGAGAGAGAGAGAGGAAGAAGTTAGGTCTGTGAGATAGATGGAGACATGTAATATACGTGAGATGTGTGTGAATCCGGATTCTATAGACGTGGAAGGAGAAGAGACAACAGGTTTGATGAGAGAACTGGAAAAACATGGGTGAGAGGGGAAGGATCTCGTGGGTTGAGGGATTGATAATTCTGTGTGTGATAGAGAAGGATTGGTAATTTTGTGCGGGAGAGAGGGGGAGGAGTCAGTCAGCCATCTCACATCATCCTGCTTCCACATGGCCCCGCATTCTCTAGTGTAGTGTGGTCGCCGTTGTCGGTGTCAAAACCAGCGGATCTTGGGTAGGGGGTCCAGAACTATGCGTCTAAGGCGGATGGTAACAGGAGTCAGGGGACATGATGTTTACCCAGGTCCGGGCCCTCTTGATAGAGGTAATACCCTACGTCCTGCTTGATTGTTCTTGATAATACGAGTAATACAAGAGTTGATCTACCACGTGATTAGAGAGGCTAAACCCTAAAAGCTATCCTATGGTATGATTGTTGTTCTTGGTCCTACGTGTTGGAAATATGCCCTAGAGGCAATAATAAATTAGTTATTATATTTCCTTGTTCATGATAATCGTTTATTATCCATGCTAGAATTGTATTGATAGGAAACTCAGATACATGTGTGGATACATAGACAACACCATGTCCCTAGTAAGCCTCTAGTTGACTGGCTCGTTGATCAATAGATGGTTACAGTTTCCTGACCATGCACATTGGATGTCATTGATAACGGGATCACATCATTAGGAGAATGATGTGATGGACAAAGACCCAATCCTAAGCCTTGCACAAGATCATGTAGTTCGTATGCTAAAGCTTTTCTAATGTCAAGTATCATTTCCTTAGACCATGAGATTGTGCAACTCCCGGATACCGTAGGAGTGCTTTGGGTGTGCCAAACATCACAACGTAACTGGGTGGCTATAAAGGTACACTACAGGTATCTCCGAAAGTGTCTGTTGGGTTGGCACGAATCGAGACTGGGATTTGTCACTCCGTGTAAACGGAGAGGTATCTCTGGGCCCACTCGATAGGACATCATCATAATGTGCACAATGTGACCAAGGAGTTGATCGCGGGATGATGTGTTATGAAACGAGTAAAGAGACTTGCCGGTAACAAGATTGAACAAGGTATCGGGATACCGACGATCGAATCTCGGGCAAGTATCGTACCGCTAGACAAAGGGAATTGTATACAAGATTGATTAAGTCCTTGACATCATGGTTCATCCGATGAGATCATCGTGGAACATGTGGGAGCCAACATGGGTATCCAGATCCCGCTGTTGGTTATTGACCGGAGAGTCATCTCGGTCATGTCTGCATGTCTCCCGAACCCGTAGGGTCTACACACTTAAGGTTCGGTGACGCTAGGGTTATAGAGATATTAGTATGCGGTAACCCGAAAGTTGTTCGGAGTCCTGGATGAGATCTCGGACATCACGAGGAGTTCCGGAATGGTCCGGAGGTAAAGAATTATATATAGGAAGTGCTATTTCGGCCATCGGGACAAGTTTCGGGGTCACCGGTATTGTACCGGGACCACCGGAAGGGTCCCGGGGGTCCACCGGGTGGGGCCACCTGCCCCGGGGGGCCACATGGGCTGTAGGGGGTGCGCCTTGGCCTATATGGGCCAAGGGCACCAGCCCCAAGAGGCCCATGCGCCAAGAGAAGAGGGAAAGGAAGAGTCCTAAAGGGGGAAGGCACCTCCGAGGTGCCTTGGGGAGGAGGGACTCCTCCCTTGGCCGCACCCTTCCTTGGAGGAAGGGCCAAGGCTGCGCCCCCCCCTCTCCCTTGGCCCTATATATAGTGGGGGAAAGGGAGGGCAGCAACACCTAAGCCCTGGCGCCTCCCTCTCCCTCCCATGACACATCTCCCTCCTCCCGCAGCGCTTGGCGAAGCCCTGTTGGAATCCCGCTACTTCCACCACCACGCCGTCGTGCCGCTGGATCTCCATCAACCTCTCCTCCCCTCTTGCTGGATCAAGAAGGAGGAGACGTCGCTGCTCCGTACGTGTGTTGAACGCGGAGGTGCCGTCCGTTCGGCGCTAGGATCATCGGTGATTTGGATCACGACGAGTACGACTCCATCAACCCCGTTCTCTTGAACGCTTCCGCGCGTGATCTACAAGGGTATGTAGATCCACTCCTCCATCGTTGCTAGATGACTACATAGATAGATCTTGGTGACACGTAGGAAAATTTTGAATTTATACTACGTTCCCCAACACTACGGACTAAACCCTCCGGTTTATATAGACATCGGAGGGGGCTAGGGTTACACAGAGTCGGTTACAAGGAAGGAGATCTATATATCCGTATTGCCAAGCTTGCCTTCCACGCCAAGGAGAGTCCCATCCGGACATGGGACGAAGTCTTCAATCTTGTATCTTCATAGTCCAACAGTCCGGCCAATGGATATAGTCCGGCTGTCCGGATACCCCCTAATTCAGGACTCCCTCAGTAGCCCCTGAACCAGGCTTCAATGATGATGAGTTGGGCGCGCAGATTGTCTTCGGCATTGCAAGGCGGGTTCCTCCTCCGAATACTTCATAGAAGATTTTGAACACGAGGATCGTGTCTGGCTCTACAAAACAAGTTCCACATACCACCGTAGAGAGAATAATATTTCCACAAATCTAATCTGCTGACGTACCCCGTAGTGTGACATCACACCACAGCCAGGTCTTTATTCGAACCGTTTTTCATAACCCATCTCAGCGTGTTTCGCGAGGCGGTTTCCTTGGCACATCTTGTCGAAGCAGAGATCGTGTCCCCTTTATCACGGGATTCTCATCAATACGGACGTGGGTAACCCAATCGTGCCTATGGGTAGGACTCCTAGATCTTAGGCAAGTCCCAAACGGCCACGAGGAGGACACTTGATATTCACCCTCTTTATAAAGGGGACAAGGCTTTTTCCTCTCGATCTTAATCGAATCCGCCTCCCGCCTCGAGTTCCAACACCCAAAGCTCAGGTTTAGGCACTTCGGACCTTCAAATATGTCCAGATCCAACCTTCAAGGTTGGTGGATGCCTCCCTCCGTCACGGAGGAGGACATCAAGAAGTTGAGAGAGGCCAGATATCTGACCCCTGAAATTTCGCATCGGCTGCCTGCCCGAGGGCAAGTCGTCCCTACTCTCGAACCCGACGAGAGTGTCGTGTTCGTCTCCCACTTCCTCCGAGGACTAGGCCTCGCTCTGGAATCCTTTGTTAGGGGTCTTATGTTCTATTATGGGCTAGATTTTCACGATCTGGCCCCGGATTCCCTTCTTCACATTTCGTCATTTATTGTCGTATGTGAGGCCTTCCTCCGCATTACCCCTCACCTCGGCATGTGGCTCAAGACCTTCGATGTGAAGCCGAAGATGATCGAGGGGCAGCACGCAGCGTGCGCAGGCGCTTCAATAAGCAAAATCACTGACGCTCCATGGCCTGAGGGTAGGTCCCCAGAGGTGTCCGGATTGTGGCAGCGGGAATGGTTCTACGTCACAGCTCCACGAAGTGCCAAGTGGGTAGCTGCCCCCACCTTTCGCTCAGGCCCCCCACCACAACTGATGTCATGGATTAGCAGGGGGCTAAGCTGGGGTCCAGCCAAGGACGTGCCAATACTGCAAAGTCGTTTCCGAGATCTCTTTGAGAGAGATTTCAGTCTGGTTATGGTAGTGCAAGTTATGCTAGTTCGTCGAGTCCAGCCTTGCAAACGCCGTCCCATCCGCATGTGGGAGTTCAACCCGAAGGGACCGCGAGCTATCCAACACTTCCTCAGCATGATTCCCGAGGAGATGTACAAATTGTTCTTCGGACCACAAATAATGTGTTCGGACATCACTAAGGATGCAAGTATGAGCTGCAATCGCCCAGATACCCAAGTAAGTAGCCCCGCATCCGAACACACTGTCCGTTTATTTATCGCAACGTCGCCCTAAAAGCCGCTCTTTGACCAGGATTGGATAGCGAAGGAAAAGTTGATCAGGTGCCGGCCCCCCTACCTAAGACCTCAGCAAATCCCGTGCTAACCAGGATGCTGGAGATCGCGCCTTATCAAGCACCCTTAGGAGAAGATAAAGGGGGGAACAAGGAGGCTAGCGCCTCCGCGAAGGAGGTTAGCTGGGGAGGAGGGACTGAAACTTCCTCTCCCCAGGGAAGGAAGAGGACCGCCTCTGACGACCCGGAGAAAATGGTCTCCAAACGGGGGAAGAAACCTTCGCTGGAGGGTCCTGCCCCGGGGGCTACCCCGGCCGCACTATGCCCTCAAGGGGATCAGCCCTCCACCGAGCTGTAAGTAAAAGGGTACTTAATAATGAAAATACCTCCCTTTACTTCTGAGGAAAATAACCGAAGCATTTATCTTGCAGTTCGGATCTTAGCCCTTCTCAGCAGAGCTCGTCTTCAGGGGATCTTCTTCCAGAGATGATGGAGAGCAAAACGCCTCCCCTGCCATACCGCCTCATGAGGCAGGCGACCACAAGGTGTCGTCGTGGAGGGTTTCTCCTGATCTGGCAAGGATAGAAGGCAATCCTATGGCCACCCAAAGTCCTGAGTTTCCGGCTCTTGAAGAGAGCAATCGAAAGAGTCTGGCACCGTCTGGTGTGCGGTCGGACGTACTGAGGGATCTGCTAGAGCAAGCGGCTATCTCAGAAGAGCACCGCATGTTGATGGGTACGGTGGTTGAAAGGATTTCGTCCGCCAAAAGCGGGTTGCATGAAGCCTTTATGAGTCTACTGACGGGTTTTGAGGTACGCGAAATGATGTACATTTTTGACAGTACTGCACATTTTTAGATGTGCCCTGTGTAGATAGTAGCCCCTGAGACTCTGGGTGCTGTCGAAGACGACGGCGCACAGAGGATCATAGTCCCAGGAATAATCATGCCGCCTTAATATGCAGGTGGCGGAGGGTCCGGTGGCCAGCCGGACTAGTGAGTTTGCCGAGCTAAAGCGGCAGCTTGACGTGGCAGATGCCGACATCGTACTTGTCAACAAGGGGCTTGACGAGGCACAGGGCATGTGATTCCTCCGGCAACACATGGAAGAGGAGAATGACGCCAGTATCTATAACATGTCTGTGAATGCAGATGGAGTTGTGGCCGTGGAGAACCTTCGGGCGGAACTTGCCCGAGCCAAAGAATAAGCTAGGAAAAGCGATGCAGCTTCCCTAAAGGCAGTTAAGGAGCTGAAAGCCAAACAGGCTGCTCACTGCCAAAGCAAGGAGGAGATAGCCAGGATGGCTGTGGAATTGAAGAATGTCGCTGACCGTTACGAGCTTCTTAAAAAGGAAGATCGAGCGAAGAGGACAGACCTGGAGAAGGCCACGATGGCGACCAAAGACACCCGCTCTGCAATGAGAGCGATGAAGGAGGAGTTGCGTCAAGCCGGGGATATCGTGGCTGGGAAGCCCTTTATGCTATGGATGAAGTTCGGAGATCCTAGGTATGCCCCTTTGGACCGGCTGTGGAGTTCTGCGAACGCATATCTGGACTTAGCAGCGAGTGCTGCCAATGCGGCCGAATACTTCCGAGATCAAAAAGATCGCGAAGTGGAAAAGCTGTGCTAGTCACAATTTAACGTTCCAGAGCGTCCGCTTCCATTGACTGATCGGTTGGCCGAATGGGCCGAGCTGAATAGGTTGTCCGGACTCGCCATGAGGTCTGTTGTGGATCATCTGTGGCCGAAAAGGCCAAAGCCGAACAGTTATTTTAGTTTGGTGCAGCAGTTCCTTGGTGCAGTGCCGCACATCAACGCGATGAAGAGGTCGGCGTGCGTAGAGGGTGCGCGGATGGCCCTTGCCCGTGTGAAGACATACTGGGCGGAGATGGAGGCCACCATCATTGCAGCCCAAGATTTGGACGAGAGCCGAGTACCAGCCAAGCACTACTTTCGAGAAGTTCTTGAGGGCACTCGTTCAATAGAAGCGCAATGCTCGAAGAATATTATATTCTAATGACATGTATTCCCATTGAAAAACAATGTTTTACTGAATTGAAAGGCTATTTTATACTTGTGCCTGAAAGAATTATAATACCTCCTGTGCGGCCTTTTATGTATATATGTATATAACCTGAAAGATGGCAGTCGTCGGCTTCAGCCCCCACGCATATAATGTGGGGGTGCTCGCAGAAGACGCATGTTCACACTTGATCCAACGTCTTGGTCCATTAAGGAGGTGATAGCGCAGCGAACTAGGCAATTAGACTATAATGCTTTAACACTTTCACTTAGCCAGAGGAGTTTGACAGTGGGGCTACTATATAGCCCCTGGTGGCTCTGCGCTCATCCGAATTCGGGGCGCGTACATGCCTGGCCGGGAAACGGCCCTTTGTTAAGGCGGAGGAATCCTGAAGATTCCGCTAGGTCATCGAGTGGTTGACCAGTCTCACGCTATATCATGACAGTCAGTTTTCGGCTTTCTCTACTGAGGTGCTCGTCCAGATGAACCAGGGCACAATCACAGTAGTTCTCCTGGTGCCGCCTTAGCCGATAGAGCGGAACGTAAGGAAGCAAAACACAGGAGCCGGGCAAACCCAACATTTGACCAAAGACATGATTCGGAGCTGATGCATATAAGGCCAAACTCGCGACGCCGAACACTTCCTAAGGTATTCGGTCTTTATGATGTAAACCGGGCTAAACAGTGCCCTTTGTAATAAGCCCCTGGTGTCCAGGTACGTGCAATATTCTGGCGTGGCCACATGCCAATATGTCAGCATCCTTCTCAATTGTACTGAGAATCCGGGGGATGTGTATCAACAAGAGACAGTAAAAATGGTTTATGCAGGGTCTTAATCTAAAAAGAATCCTTGGAACGGGTCCCTGCTGCACGTATGCGCCTGTATCTCCGTTGTGCCGTATCCTGGATGGGTGTAGCACGATGGTCATCTATAAAAGAGAGGAACTTAGCTGAAAAGTTGTCGTGCAAAATGTAGGTTATACTAAATAAACCATGTACAGTTCAAGATGAGTAAAGTTGAGCCTAAGTGTCACTTGTTTACACGCGTTGAGCCCCTTGTATTGTTATAGGGGTATAGCCATCAAACCTGTATCAATTATATATAGCTACACCGGACTCGTCTAACCGCATCCGTGGTCTTAACGACCGGTCAGATGCTCTAGTTGGTGAGGCCGTTTAGTGCGCGGCTGCCAAGGCAGCCGCCCGGTCTTCCACGCGCAAGGAGCGCTCAATATTTCCATTTACTGTAATGATGCCACGTGGACCGGGCATCTTAAGCATGAGGGAAGTGTAATGCGGTATTGCGTTAAAACGAGCGAAAGCTTCACGTCCGAGTAGTGCTTGATAGCCACTTTGGAACGGAGCGATGTGGAAGGTTAACTTTTCGCTGCGGAAGTTATCGGGAAAACCGAATAAAACCTCTAGTAGCAGGGAGCCCGTGCAATGGGCTTCTGGGCCTGGCGTTACTCCTTTAAAGGTAGTATTGCTATGGCTTATTTTTGTTGGGTCTATCCCCATTTTGCGGACTGTGTCCTGATATATCAGGTTTAAACTACTACCGCCGTCCATCAGGACTCGTGTGAAGTGGTATGCGTCAATTATCGGGTCTAACACCAAGGCAGCCCATCCTGCATGCCGGATACTTGCCGAGTAATCCTGATGGTCAAAGGTGATCGGTTGGGACGACCAGTGGCAGAACTCCGCGGTGATAGGCCCTGGGGCATGTGTCTCTAGGAGTGTCGCTTTGTTTCTCCCCTTCATCACGTGTAACAAGTTTACTGTTTTGACTTCTGGTGGGAATTTCTTTTGTTCCCCAGTGCTTTGCTTGCGAGGCTCGTCCTCGTCTTCACTTGGTGTATCCTGCCCCTTGTGTTCAGCGTTGAGCTTGCCGGACTGCTTGAAGACCCAACATTCTCTATGGGTATGATTTGCAGGTTTATGGGGGGTGCTGTGGATATGACATATTTTGTCCAGAATCTTGGTTAGGTTGGACAGTTCGTCTCTGTTGCCTTTGGAGGGCAGCTTTTGTGACCTGGCCGAGAGCTTCTGAATCCGGCGTTTACCGCTGTGCTCTTCGGGCTGTCTTCTTTATTCTGGCGATTGTTTTTGCTGCGTCGTGGCTTCCCGTTTCCGTCCCTGACTTCGGATGTAATTGGGTCGCTGGTGCTACATCGGGCTAGCCAGCTGTCCTCGCCCGCGCAAAAGCAGGTCAGGAGGCTTGTTAATGCTGCCATTGTTCTCGGCTTTTCTTGGCCGAGGTGTCTGGCAATCCATTCGTCTCGAATGCTATGCTTGAAAGCTGCTAAGGCTTCAGCGTCCGGACAGTCGACTATTTGGTTCTTTTTAGTGAGAAACATGTTCCAAAGCTTTCGGGGTGACTCTCCGTGTCGGTGTTAAAACCGGCGGATCTTGGGTAGGGGGTCCCGAACTGTGCGTCTAAGGCGGATGGTAACAAGAGGCAGGGGACACGATGTTTTACCTAGGTTCGGGCCCTCTTGATGGAGGTAAAACCCTACGTCCTGCTTGATTTATTCTTGATAGAGTAGTACAAGAGTAGATCTACCACGAGATCGAAGAGGCTAAACCCTAGAAGCTAGCCTATGGTATGATTGTATGTTGTCCTATGGACTAAAACCCTCTGGTTTATATAGACACCGGAGGGGGCTAGGGTTACACAAGGTCGGTTACAAAGGAGGAGATATACATATCCGTATTGCCTAGCTTGCCTTCCACGCCAAGTAGAGTCTCATCCGGACACGTGACGAAGTCTTCAATCTTATATCTTCATAGTCCAACAGTCCGGCCAAAGGATATAATCCGGCTATCCGGATACCCCCTAATCCAGGACTCCCTCAGTAGCCCCTGAACCAGGCTTCAATGACGATGAGTCCGGCGCGCAGTGTTGTCTTCGGCATTGCAAGGCAGGTTCCTCCTCCGAATACACCACGGAAGAGTTTGAATACAAGGATGGTGTCCGACCCTGCAAAATAAGTTCCACATACCACCGTAGAGAGAATAATGTTACCACAAATCTAATCTGCTGACACGTTTTGGCAGCATGACATCACGCCACGGCTCGGTAATTATTTGAACCGTTTTTCTTTAACCAGCCCCGCACATAACGCGAGGCAGTTTCTTGACACGTCTTGTCAAAGCAGAGATCGAGTTCCCCTTATTACGGGATTCTCATCAATACAGACATGGGTAACCCAACCGCGCCATCAATTACGGCGCTTGGGGGATAAGCGAGTTTTACCAAGCTAGTGGGGGCGCATAGTTTAGTCCACCCTTATAAAGGGATAAGATCTCACCTTTTTCTACCCATGCCTTCTTCCTCCTTGCTTATCCATTCTCGTGCACTCGAGCTCCAGCGCCCAAGTCCACATCCTTCTCCTCAACTCTCTCCAAACATGTCCAGAGCTGGAGGCAAGTGGATGGCCTCCTCCGTCATGGAGGGACACATCAAAAAGCTACGTGGAGCTGGATACTTAGCCGCGGATATCGTGCACCGGCTGCCAGCCGTGGGGTAGATCGTCCCTACCTCGGAGCCTCACGAAAGGGTGGTTTTCCTCCCCCATTTCGTCCGCGGATTGGGGTTTCCCCTCCATCCGTTCATCTGCAGCCTCATGTTCTATTACGGGCTAGACTTTCATGATCTGGCCCCGAATTTCATCCTCAACATCTCGGCGTTCATCGTCGTGTGCGAGGCTTTCCTCCGCATCCGGCCCCACTTCGGCCTATGGCTGAAGACCTTCAACATCAAGCCGAAGGTAGTAGGCGGCCAACAAGCGGAATGCGGCAGAGCCATGGTGGGAAAAATGCCCAACGTTACATGGCTCGAGGGCTCCTTCGTGGAGACCGTAAAGGGGTGGCAATCGGGGTGGTTCTACATCACCGAGCCACACGACACCAACTGGGTGGCGGCCCTCGAGTTTCGATCCAGAATCCCCACGTGGCTCACTTCCTGGAAGGAGAAGGGCCTGTCCTGGGGTTCATCGGTGGAGCTGGACGGACTCCAGAAGTGTATCCGGAACATCACAAGCAAAAAACTTAAGCTTGTCAACATAGTCCAGGTCATGCTCTTCCGCCGGATCCTCCCGTGTCAACAACGGGCTTTCAACTTGTGAGAGTTCGACCCGGCCTAGCACTAGACTCTACGCGAGCTCTTCGACACGACGCATAAGGACGTCTGGAAGGTGTTGTTCAAGGGCGCCGAGGTCCCTCCTTCTCTTACCGAGGACCGCGGGCTAAGCGCGAAGCGCCCTACGAATCCGGTAAGTTCTGTACATCTGGTAGGGTATTTATTTCCCATAGCTTAACCATGTGTGGGGTCTGAGCTCCCATGCCTTTGATAGGACTGGGTGGAGGCATCGGAGCAGATTAACTGTCCGGCCCCACTGCCCGAAGACCCTGCGGACGCTCTCCTGACGGGGATGCGGACTCTGGCTCCTTATGAGGTGCCGGAGAAGACCAAGAAGAAGGCCAAGGGAACCCGAAAGAGTTCCCGGCATCAGGTGGTATCAGACTCATCGTCCGGTAACTCCAAGACGCTCAAGACGAGGAGAAGGAAGATGAAGATTCTCCCCCTCCAGCCAGGGGGAGACAAGAAAAGGAAGGCCGCCCCAACCGGGGAGGCCGAATGGTCCAATAAGGGAAGGACTCTCCTTCCGAACTATTCCACCACCGCCGCCGACGGCGAAGACGAGTGGCTGCTCTGGGCCAAGCCCCTGGTGAAGTCGTAAGTATTCGGATACCAAAGTAACTCATAGCATACTTTTGTTACACTGCTTCCCTTAATGTCGAACATGATTATGTAGTCCGCCCCAAGCCCGTATCGACGTATCCTCGTCGGACGGTTCCTTGGACTCGTCGGACATGGATAGTGATACACTTCCAACTGCCTCGTCTCCTTGCCCTACGGACAATGCCAAGGTATTGTCTCAAGGGGCACCAAGCCGGGGGGAGACAGTCCCGGAGGCGCCTCAAGGCGACCTTCCGGACTCCAGGAGCAAAGGGAGTAAGGCTCCCAAGGGCTCCAAGTTCGGCCCTCAGCCGAACACCGCGCCGGGACCTCCTGTGGTTCCGGACTCGGGCAGGCGGCCCCCTTCTAAGAAGGCAAGCCGTCCGTGTCGGTGACCTCTGTCCAACCAGAGGCACCAGATGACCTGCTGGGAGCGCTTCACGGCACTTCCATCGACGAAGAGCACCGCACTATTATGAGTGCGGTGATCAAGAAGGTTCAGTCCTCCAAGAGCAGACTGACTGAAGCCTGTGCCAGCCTTCTAACAGGCTTTGAGGTAAGTATTTAAAATATAGGAAAAATATTACCGCATAGACAGTAGCCCCTGATGCTCTGTTTGGTGTTCACAAAGAAAATCCGAATAGAGGATCAATAATATCTGCAGGAGTCTAATATAAGTATGTATGTATGCGTATGCAGGCTTCGCTGCTAACCTCTGCCGCACTGACTGCGGAGGTCGCCGCACTGAAGCAGGACCTCGAGCGGTCCGAGAAAGAGCTTGGCCTTGCCAAGAGACAGCTCGAGGAGAACAAAGGTAAGTAATACCTTGTCTATATAAAAAAAGAAAATGTGGTTGCGAACTGACAGGATCATCATGAATGTGCCAGGGGCCACGACCGAAGTGGCGACCCTGAAGCAAGCGCCGTCCGAGGCCGAAAACAAAGCGGCCAAGGAGCGCACCGAGCAGGAAAAACAAGAGGCACGGGTGGGCGAGGTGCAGCAAGAGCTCCAGGCTCTCGTGAAGAAGCACGAGGCTTTGGAGCTTGACTCGAAGACGCGAGAGTCCGAGCTTGCCGTGGCCCTTGAGAGCACAAAGCATGCCAAGGCTGAAGCCCAAAAGGCCCTCCAGGAAATTGAGGCGATGAGGAAGATAGTGGCGGGTAAGGCATTCAATATGCAAAGCAAGCATGTGAAAGTAAATTACTTGTTACTTACCCGAGTCCGGAGCTCTCCAGGAGCATTCGCAGATTTGCCCCGCAGCGTGTCGGATGCCGCGAAATATTACCAGGCTGAGGAGGGAAGCTCGACAGAGAAGTTGTTCTGGTCTCAGTATACTGGGACCGAACATCCGATGCCTATGAGTGACCAGCTGAAGCAACTGGTCAAGCTGCACAAGGCGGCCGAACAGGCCATGAGGGGCCTTATAGTCCGGATGTGGCCTGGTGACTCCCTTCCCAACAGCTACTTCGGCCTAGTGAGGCAGCTTGTGGATGCCTGCCCATGGCTAGAAGTCATAAAGCAGTCTGTTTGCATCGAAGGTGCACGCAAGGCTTTTGCCCGTGCGAAGGTGCACTGCGCCAAGATGGACGTCGAGAAGCTGGTGAAGGAGGGGCCACCGCAGGTTAAGGAGCATCGCCACCCCGAAATGTTTTATGAGGGTGTCCTGAAGGGTGCCCGTCTTGTAGCGGACGAGGGTGCGAAGGATGTAATATTTGAATGAGCTCGTTCATGTGATCCTGTATTATGAAAACTTGTTCATATGCGCTATGCCACGCTTGTTTGAATTTAAAATAATACCTTATGTGTGGCTGTTTATCAAATCTGAGAGATGGCCAGTCGTCGGCTTCTACCCCCATGCCACGAGTGCTGGGGTGTTCGGGATAAATCTGAGCACTCTTTTTCCCATTGTTGGGTCCTTCGAGGGAGGTGCTCAGCACAATGAACAAGGCAATCGGACTATAATGCTTTATCACTCTCACTTAGCCATAGAAGTCTACAATTTTAAATTTTGGTGAAGCCCCTAGTATTCGGAAGGCTGAATTCGAGGCGCTATACACGCCTTAAGCCGGACAAAGCCGACTCCTCGCTCGAAGCGGCATAAGTCTTTAGGGACTCGAGACCTCTCGAACAACGACCAGCTCTCGCCTTATCATGACAGTCAGTTTTAGCTTTCTCTACTGAGGTGCTTAACCCAGATGAACCGGGGCACAATCATAGTAGTTATCCCAGTGCTACCTTAGCCGATATAGCGGAACGTAAGGTACCAAAACATGGGAGTCGGGCAAACCCAACTATTGACCCAAGACATGATTTGGAGCTGATGCATATAATGCTATAAGTTCGGGGTGCCGCACTGTCAAAAGTGTTCAGACTTCTCACGCCGTATTATGGGGTACGCTTAAGCCCCTGGCGTATTGGCCGTACTAGAGTGTACGGGTGCTGAATGTCATGAATGAACATATATATATATATATATATATAAAGAAAGAAAGAATAGAGAATGCGGTAATAGTCTAGTGCTATGCATTGTTTATTCAAAAAGGTGTGTCGAAGCAGAATGATACAAGTAGTGCGATAAGCAAAAAGTAGGACTATTTGACATGTCCCCTCCAAGGGCAAGCTGAGAAATGGCATTTAAAGCAGGTATTTCACTTGTTATCAGAAGCCACTTGGGAGTTCCGTGGTGCGGCGTAGCTTTCTGCCTCCTTGGTTGTTGCATCGTGTGTCCGACAATCATACTGCCGGACGGGGTTTCCAAAGATTAAAGTCATGAAAGAGAGAAAAATAACAAAGCGAGAAGCCCCTAGTGCGGTTGAGCCGCGTCTTGGGGCGTGCCGTAGTCGTGCCCCCCTCCCCACTTGTGCCCATGGTATTTCCAATGCGTAATTATGTACGTGTGGCACGGATTTCGCTGTTTGGCTGGGACTGGGGTGGGGGCCGCATTGCTATGTGAGCTCGGAACGTGCCAAGCGGTCTTGTTGCCGATTACTCCGAGCGTGCTTGAAGGTGTCCGGGTCTTTAATCGCCGAACTGGTGGATTGCCTTAAGAGGCTGCTTTGTGCTTCTGCTGCGAGGGCCGTAGTGTGCTCCTCCATGCGGAGAGAGCGCTCTGTGTTTCCATTGACAGTGATGACCCCCCGAGGTCCAGGCATCTTGAGCTTGAGATATGCATAGTGCGGTACCGCGTTGAATCTCGGAAATGCGGTTCGCCCGAGCAGTGCATGATAGCCGCTGCGGAACGGGACTGTATCGAAGATTAACTCCTCGCTTCAGAAGTTATCCAGGGATCCGAAGACCACTTCCAGTGTGACTGGGCCTGTGCAATGGGCCTCTACACCTGGTATGACGCCTTTAAAGGTTGTTTTGTGGGTTTGATCCTTGAGGGGCCTATACCCATTTTGTGCACTGTGTCCTGATAAAGCAGGTTCAGGCTGCTGCCGCCGTCCATGAGGACTCGAGTGAGGTGAAATCCGTCGATGATTGGGTCTAGGACCAGTGCGGCGAATCCGCCATGACGGATACTAGTGGGATGGTCCCTGCGATCGAAGGTGATCGGACAGGAGGACCATGTGTTGAACTTTGGGGCGACTGGCTCCAACGCGTATACATCCCTTAACGCACGCTTCCGCTCCCTCTTGGGGATGTGGGTTGCGTATATCATGTTCACCGTCCGCACTTGTGGGGGGAACCTCTTCTGCCCTCCGGTGTTCGGCTGCCGGGGCTCCTCCTCGTCATCTCTTTGTAGCCCCTTATCTTTGTCTTCGGCGCTTAACTTGCCGGCCTGCTTGAACACCCAACATTCCCTGTTGGTGTGGTTGGCTGGCTTATCGGGGGTGCCATGTATTTGGCACGAGCGCTCGAGTATACGGTCCAAACTGGACGGGCCCGGAGTGCTTCTTTTGAATGGCTTTTTCTGCTGACCGGGTTTAGAGCCTCTGAATCCGGCATTGACTGCCGTATCCTCCGTATTGTCGCTATTGACGCGGCGCTTATGTTTGTTGTGGCGTGACCTGCCATTGCTATCCTTGGTATATGAAGTACCACGGTTCTTTGATATGTTATTGTTGCGAGCCAGCCAGTTGTATTCTCCCGCGCAAAAGCGGGTCATGAGTGTTGTGAGGGCTGCCATGGGTTTCAGCTTTTCCTGGCCAAGGTGCCGGGCGAGCCACTCGTCGCGGATGTTGTGCTTAAAAGCTGCTAGGGCCTCTGCATCCGGAAAGTCAATGATTTGATTTTTCTTTGTCAGGAACCGTGTCCAGAATTGCCTGGCCGATTCCTCTGGCTGCTGAATTATGTGGCTCAAGTCATCAGCATCTGGTGGTCGCACATAAGTGCCCTGGAAGTTGTCGAGGAATGCGGCTTCCAGATCTTCCCAACAGCCAATGGATTCTGCTGGCAGGCTGTTGAGCCAATGCCGAGCTGGTCCTTTGAGTTTAAGTGGGAGGTATTTGATGGCGTGCAGATCATCACATCGGGCCATGTGGATGTGCAGGAGGAAGTCCTCGATCCATACCACAGGATCTGTTGTGCCGTCGTATGATTCTATATTTACGGGTTTGAAACCCTCTGGGATTTGATGATCCATTACTTCGTCTGTGAAGCATAGGGGGTGTGCGGCGCCTCTGTACTAGGCTATGTCGCGACGTAGCTCAAATGAGTCTTGTCTGCTGTGTTCGGCCCGGCCGGATTTACTTTTACTGTATCCGGCGTGACGATTATTGTCCAGCGTGGTGGCGCACCCTCGTGATCCGTAGATCGATCTTGCGTGTTTTGCTTTGTCCTCCAATACGTCTCGCAGGTCTAGTGTGTTTCCCCATGCCTTGACATTTTTATCTGAGTGGCGTCGGGGTGCGGCTGAGCTTTTGGATGAAATGCCTCTCTGTCGCGGCCACGAGGTGGCCGATCAGCCGCGTCATACGCTGGAGATGTAGGTTTTAATGCTTCCTCCTCCAGTCGGGGTAGCAACTTGCGCTTTGGGTAACTCTTGGAGGGCGTTCGAGTTCATATTCCTCGGCCGCAAGGACATCAGTCCATCTGTCAGCTAGCAAATCTTGATCAGCTTGAAGCTGCTGCTGCTTTTTCTTAAGGCTATTTGTCGTGGCTATAAGCCGGCGCTTGAAGCGCTCTTGCTCGACGGGATCCTCAGGCACGACAAATTCTTCATCGTCGAGGCTTGCCTCGTCTTCGGAGGGAGGCATGTAATTATCATCCTCCGCCTCTCCATCTGCGGCTCTCTCGGGAGGGCTGGCTTCTCCATCCTCCTGCTCTAAATCTTGCTAGAGGGGATTGTTGTCGTCTTCGGCACTGTCCGGAGTGCTATTATCTCATGTGCCAGTGTCACCGCTTTTGCTTTGGTGAGACTTAGAGCGGCACCGCTGACGTTAGCGCTTGGGTTGTTTCTTGGAGGGGTCATCCTCCGCTGTCTCATCGCCATTGCCTCCTTTGGGTGTGTCCACCATGTATATATCATATGATGAGGTGGCTGTCCAGTGCCCTGTGGGCAGTGGTTCCTCTTCGTCTCCCGCATCGTCGTCCATACCGTCGATGTCTTCGGAGTCGAAGTCGAGCATGTCGGTCAAATTATCGACAGTGGCTACTAAGTGGGTGGTGGGTGGGCAGCGAATTTCTTTGTCATCCGCATCCCAATTCTGCCGAACATAGTTCGGCCAGGACACTCCTGACAGGGAGAGAGACATTAATGAGTTCAATATGTCGCCGAAGGGCGAGTGCTAAAAGATATCCGCGAAGGTGAACTCCATGATCAGCGCCAAGTCGGATTCGATAGGCACGAGCAAAGGCGGTTCGGAGTCCGTGGCCGGGGAAGAATCCGGTAGTTCGTCACGGCTCCCGTGAAGGGTAAGGTTGATATTCGGCTCGATTGCCGCTGAGAATACGGCCTCCGTGGCGGGGTCTATCCACCCGTCCATGGATGGCGCAATTGGCTCCGAATCGAGGGTAGGAGAGGTTGCCGGTGCGGTCCCTGAACACTGTCCGATGGTAGAGCTAAATCATGCTCATCGTGACCATGCGGCGCACTTTGCAGGGGCTCAAATCCGTTGAAGATCAAGTCATGTCAGCCATGTAGTTTAAGCTTCCAAACCTGACCTGGTGGCCAGGGGCGTAACTCTCGATCTACTCCAGATGGCCAAGCGAGTTGGCCCGCAGTGTGAAGCCGCCGAATACAAAGATATGCCCGGGGAGAAAAGTCTCACCCTAGACTGCATCGCTATCGATGATCGAAGGAGCCATCAAGCCTAACAGTGACGACACAGAGGAACTCTCAATGAAAGCACCAATGTCGGTGTCAAAATCAGCGGATCTTGGGTAGGGGGTCCCGAACTGTGCATCTAAGGCGGATGGTAACAAGAGGCAGGGGACATGATGTTTTACCCAGGTTCGGGCCCTCTTGATGAAGGTAAAACCCTACGTCCTACTTGATTTATTCTTGATAATATGAGTAGTACAAGAGTAGATCTACCACGAGATCGAAGAGGCTATACCTAGAAGCTAGCCTATGGTATCATTGTATGTTGTCCTATGGACTAAAACCCTCCGGTTTATATAGACACCGGAGGGGGCTAGGGTTACACAAGGTCGGTTACAAAGGAGGAGATATACATATCCATATTGCCTAGCTTGCCTTCCACGCCAAGTAGAGTCCCATCCGGACACGGGACAAAGTCTTCAATCTTGTATCTTCATAGTCCAACAGTCCGGCCAAAGGATATAATCCGGCTATCCGGATACCCCCTAATCCAGGACTCCCTCACTCCGGGCTGTTGAGTTATGTGACTTAAATCGTTTGCGTCCGGTGGTCGGACATAGGTCCCTTGAAAATTTGCCCTAAAAGCATCCTCGAGCTCTTCCCAGCTTCCAATGGAGTTTTCGGGGAGGCTTTTAAGCCAGTGCCGAGCTGGTCCTTTGAGCTTGAGGGGTAAGTACTTGATGGCATGGAGATCGTCTCCTCGAGCCATGTGGATATGTAGGATGTAGTCCTCAATCTAGACCCCAGGGTATGTCGTTCCGTCGTACGCATCTATGTTTACGGGTTTGAATCCCTCTGGAAATCCATTGTCCAGCACCTCATCAGTGAAACATAGGGGGTGTGCGGCACCCCTGTATTTGGGTGTACCGTGGTGTTCAGATTTTTGATGTGTTGCATTGCTTGCTGGAGCGCGCTTGCTTGGCCTGTAGATGGATCTGGTTGCGTCGTCCTTTTGATACGCGTCCTCACATGGATCGCTTACTGGCTTGTGTGCAGCGTCATTTGCCGCTCTATGTTGGCCACGAGGTCGTCTATCCGACCGGATGGCTGTTTTGTTTTTTGATTGCGGGGGCTCTAAGGCCTCATCATCGAATTTAGGTAGCAGCTTTCGCTTCGGGTAGCTCTTTGTGTGGCGACTGCCGCCGTACTTTGCTACGGTGTTGAGTACTTTACTCCATCTAATTCCGAGTATGTCTTGTGCAGCCCTGAGCCTTTGCTTCTGCTTTTTCAGACTCCTCGCAGTGGCAACAAGCCTTTGATGGGGATTCTGTTGCTCTGGGTGCCTGTCTGGTGTGATGTCATCCGGACTGCTATCTTCGCCGGAGACGGGTTGTTCGGTTTGATTCTCCGTGTTGCCGTGGTCGGACGGTGGTTCAATGCCGTGGTCATCGTCTGCTGGCTCACCCTGCTCTATCGCTGGGTCTGTATGATCGCTGTTTCTGCCGAGGCGGGATTTGGAGCGGCGCTTACACTGCCGCTTTGACTACTTCTCGAGGGGTCGATCCTTCGCTGCGTCCTTCCGTTCCTCGTCGTCGTTTTCTTTGGGTGTGTCCACCATGTATACATCATATGATGAAGTCGGTGTCCAGTGCCCTGTGGGCAGTGGCTCCTATTAGTCTCCTACATCGTCGTCCATACCATCGATGTCTTCGAAGTCGAAGTCGAGCATGTCGGTCAAATCGTCGACAGTGGCTACTAAGTGGGTGGTGGGTGGGCGGCGAATTTCTTCATCATCCGCATCCCAATCCTGCCGGACATAGTTCGGCCAGGACTCTCCTGACAAGGAGAGAGACTTTAATGAATTCAGTATGTCGCCGAAGGGCGAGCGCTGAAAGATATCCGCAGAGGTGAACTCCATGATCGGCACCCAGTCAGATTCGATAGGCACGGGCGCAGGCGGTTCGGAGTCCGTGGCCGGGGAAGAGTCCGGCAGTTCGGTGTCACGGCTCCCGTGAAGGGGAAGGTCGGTATTTGGCTCGATCACCGCTGAAGATGCGGCCTCCATGACGGGGTCTATCCACCTGTCCTTGGATGGTGCAATGGGCTCCGAATTGAGGGTCGGAACGGTCGTCGGTGCGATCTCCCAAACACTGTCCGATGGTAGAGCTAAATCATGCTCATCATGACCATGCGGCGCACTCGGCAAGGGCTCGAATTTGCCGAAGATCAAGTCTCCGTGGAGGTCGGCCGTGTGGTTTATGCTTCCAAACCTGACCTGGTGGCCAGGGGTGTAACTCTCGATCTGCTCCAGATGGCCAAGCGAGTTGGCCCGCAGTGCGGAGCCACCGAATACAAAGATCTGTCCGGGGAGGAAAGTCTCACCCTGGACTACATCGCTATCGATGATTGAAGGGGCCATCCAGCCTAACGATGACGACACAGAGGAACTCTCAATGAAAGCACCAACGTCGGTGTCAAAACCGGTGGATCTCAGGTAGGGGGTCCCGAACTGTGCGTCTAAGGCGGATGGTAACAGGAGGCAGGGGACACGACATTTACCCAGGTTTGGGCCCTCTTGATGGAGGTAATACCCTACGTCCTGCTTGATTGTTCTTGATAATACGAGTAATACAAGAGTTGATCTACCATGAGATCAGAGAGGCTAAACCCTAGAAGCTAGCCTATGGTATGATTGTTGTTCTTGGTCCTACGGACTAAACCCTCCGGTTTATATAGTGTGACGCCCCGAGACCGTTGAGCCAGGTGTCTTCCAGTTATTGACCGTCGTTGCAATGTCATTTGCTTGCGTGTTGCATTTCATCATGTCATCATGTGCATTGCATCATCATGTTTTCGAAACTTGCATGCGTCCCGGTCTCCTCGTTCTTTCCGTTGTCCGTTTTGAGCCCAGACAAATTTGCACGCGCCCGCGGCATGTCCGAAATAGTATTTTATAAGTGGCCGGAAAATGTTCTGAAATGGGTTGAAAGTTTGCGTGCGGTCTTATTTTAGTGTAGATAGACCGCCTGTCAAGTTTCATCGCATTCGGAGTCTGTTTGATAGCCCAACCGTTAACTATAGCGGCATTATAGCCGGGCACACGTCGGACGTTTTCGGTCTCCGAAAACGGTTCTCGGGCCTCTCTCTCTCTCTCTTCTCTCAGCCTGAGGCCTTCCGCACAGTCCACTACCTACCGCCAGGTCCAACCTAACCTATCTCATCAGCCCGTGGTCCCCCTCGCGCGCGTCCAAAAGTTCTCCCGGACCCGACCCGAGCAGTCGTCACCGTTGTGTCCGGATCATCCCCAAACATCTACAAAACATCTCCGTTTTTCTTTTGGACTCCCTAACCTATTTATTCTAGACCGTCCGATTAAGATCGGAGGGACCTTTTACCCTTAAACCTAAACGGCTTGCTATATATATACAGGGCAAACCCTAAAATCTAGGGACATTGTCCCATCCACCAGATCCCTCTCCTCTCCGCCGCCACCCACTCACCATCCCCATCGGGATCCTCCCAGATCCATCCACCCATTCCCAGCCGATCCCGACCAACTCCCTTGTTTTCAGCATCGGGCCAACCTCCTCCTCCGCTGGATCCACCAAATCCCGCAACCTCCTCCCGCAGCACGCCCGTCCTCAAGCCCCTGCCACGAGCCTTCCCATCCTCCTCCTCCTCGCCTCGTCATCCGGCGCCACCGCCAGGGACCGAATCAGCTAGCAAGATGAGCGCCGATGCCTGCTTCTTCTTCATCTTCCCAGGCTCCTTCTGTTTCCTTCTCTCATCACCCTTCTTTTCTCTCTTTCTGTGAGTAGGGGATCGCCATCGACAGCCGCAGCAGCGAACCTCCATGGACCCCGGCCGATGACTCGGAGCTCCCCGTCGCCAAGTCCCGCGCCCCTGCTTCCCTGAGACCCGCGTCGTCGGAGCCGTGCTCCTTCCCCGAGCGTGCCTTGCCGTCGTCCAGCCGTGCGCGCCATCACCCGTTCGTCTCCGATGGATCCGCGAAGCCGCCCGTACTGGACCTCGTCAGCCTCCTGCTCCTTCGCCGCCCCGCGTCCCGCGCCATGGAAGCCCGTGCGAGCTCCCAGTGTCGCCTCGTCCTTGCTCCACCACCATCACCGGGAGGCAACGCTCGTGCCGCTGTTTACCTGTCGCTGCCGTTTTCCTTCAGAAACAAGCAGAGTGCAGCGTCCCTGCCCTTCGTTGACCGATTCCAGATCGACCGCACCCTCCCTGTCGATCGCCTGGGCCACCCCTCCCGCGCCTCCAAGGCCCAGCGAGCCTCCTCAGCCTAACAGCGACCGGCCCAGCCGCAAGCCCCGAGGCCCAGCTCCCTCCTTCACGCGAAACCCAGCTACAGCATTGCGCCAGCCGCCACTACGTCCCGATCGAGTGCCTGGGCCGGCCTCGACTTGTGCTTCTACGCGGCCCAGCAAGACGTTGAGGCCCAGCCTCTCCACCAGCCAGTCTCCTCTCCGAACGGGCCAAGGCCCAATGTGAGCAGCTCCCCAGCTCTGTTCCAGATCCAGCCCGTTACATGTTTTTTTGTGTCCAGCGATTTTCCTAATTTTCCAGATGCTGCCTGTTTTGCAGAAAAGTCCCCCTAGATCATGCATATAATAACTCCACAACCGTGCATCGGATCTAAATAAATTATATATAAAACTTTCTTAGATTTTCATCTAGTTTCATATTATGCCACTTTCATCTATGTTATAAATGTTTAAAATGTTGTTTGTTTAAATTTTCTTAAATAACTTGCTAAAATGATTTATTTCATAACTAAATAACCGTAACTCGGAATTTAATAAACTTTATATGTAAATGGGGTAGAAAAATGCCTAGTTTAACATGGTGGCATCACTTTGCATGTTTAACAACTCTAAAATTGTGTTTAGGACAGAACAGTACCATAACCGTAAAATATGCACATGAGGTTTTTCTGGAATTGTTGTTTGTTATTTCCGGCCTCATTTAAACTTGCCTAGATAGATAGTTTCTTTTTGCTTCATCTCTTGCCATGCCATGCTTCATTAAACGGGACATGCATCATACTCGATTGTGCATCATGCCATGTTGATGTGTTGGTTGTTTACTATGTTGTTTGCTTCTTTCTTGTGTTGCTTCTTCGGGTTGGTTCCGATAACGTCGTGTGTGTGAGGATCCGTTCGACTACGTCCGTGTATCTTCTTCATGGACTCGTTATTATTCCTTGTGGGATTTCAGGCAAGATGATCATACCCTCGAAATCACTTCTATCTTTGCTCGCTAGTTGCTCGCTCTTTTGCTATGCCTATGATGCGATACCTACCACTTGCTTATCATGCCTCCCATATTGTTGAACCAAGCCTCTAACCCACCTTGTCCTAGCAAACCCTTGATTGGCTATGTTACCGCTTTGCTCAGCCCCTCTTATGGCGTTGTTAGTTGCAGGTGAAGATTGAAATTTGTTCCTTGTTGGAACATGGAGTTGTTGTTCCTTGTTGGAACATGTTTACTTGTTGGGATATCACAATATATCTTATTTAATTAATGCATCTATATACTTGGTAAAGGGTGGAAGGCTCGGCCTTAACCTGGTGTTTTGTTCCACTCTTGCCGCCCTAGTTTCCGTCATATCGGTGTTATGTTCCCGGATTTTGCGTTCCTTACGCGGTTGGGTTATAATGGGAACCCCTTGACAGTTCGCTTTGAATAAAACTCCTCCAGCATGGCCGAACCTTCGTTTTACCATTCTCCACCTAGCCTTTTACCTTGGGAGTCGCGCATCCCGAGGGTCATCTTTATTTTAACCCCCCCCCCGGGCCAGTGCTTGTCTAAGTGTTGGTCCAAACTAGAGCCACTTGCGGTGCCACCTCGGGGAAACTTGAGGGTTGGTTTTAGCTGTATGTAGTGTTCATCCGGTGTTGCCCTGAGAACGAGATATGTGCAGCTCCTATCAGGATGTCGGCGCATCGGGCGGTCTTGCTGGACTTGTTTTACCATTGTCGAGGATGTCTTGTAGAACCGGGATACCGAGTCTGATCGGAATGTCTCGGGAGGAGGTCTATTCCTTAGTTGACCGTGAGAGCTTGTCATGGGCTAAGTTGGGACACCCCTGCAGGGATTTGAACTTTCGAAAGCCGTGCCCGCTGTTATGGGAAGATGGGAATTTTTTAATGTCCGGTTGTAGAAAACCTGAAGTTGACCTTAATTAAAAATGCATCAACCGCGTGTGTAATCATGATGGTCTCTTTCCGGCGGAGTCCGGGAAGTGAACACGGTGTTGGAGTTATGCTTGACGTAGGTTGTTTTAGGATCACTTCTTGATCATACTTTTACCGACTGTGCCTTGCCTTCTCTTCTCGCTCTCATTTGCGTAAGTTAGCCACCATATATGCTAGTCGCTTGCTGCAGCTCCATCTCATACCTTTTGCCTTACCCATAAGCTTAAATAGTCTTGATCACGAGGGTGCGAGATTGCTGAGTCCCCGTGACTCACAGATACTTCCAAAACCAGCTTGCAGGTGCCGATGAGTCCGTGCAGATGACGCAACCAAGCTCAAGGAGGAGCTCGATGAAGTTCTTGTCCTTTGTGTTGTTTCGTTCTAGTTGATCAGTAGTGGAGCCCAGTTGGGGTCGATCGAGGGACCTTGTCGCTTTTGGGGTAGTCTTCTTTTATTTTGGCTCCGTAGTCGGACCTTGATTGCATATGGATGTTGTAATGCTTTATTCATGTAATTGTGTGAAGTTGCGATTGTAAGCCAACTATGTATATATTTTTCCCCTTATGTATTACATGGGTTGTGTGAAGATTACCTCACTTGCGACATTGCTTTCAATGCGGTTATGCCTCTAAGTCGTGCTTCGACACGTGGGAGATATAGTCGCATCGAGGGTGTTACAAGTTGGTAATCAGAGCCTTCCCCGACCTTAGGAGCCTCATTGCTTGATCGTTTTTAGCAGCCGAGTTGTGTCTAGAAAAATGTTTTGAGTCATTTTGGAATTATATATCGGAGAGTTTAGGAATTCTTTTACTTCCCAGTCTCTTCATCGCTCTGGTAAGGCATCCTGACGTAGAGTTTTGACTATTCTCTTCTCAAATTTCACTAAAAAAAATTTAGGATCACGCGGGTATCTTGGAATCGTTCCGATGGTTTTGTGACGAGAACATTGTCTTGGTGCCTCCTGTCAGGGGTTTTGTGGAAGTGTCCCGGGGAGTTGAGCTCTGAGGTGTTGTCGTCATAATTTTATCGTTGCAGTTCTGGAATACCTGAGTTTAGTACGCCGACATCGAAAATCTCTTTTATGCAGTTCGTTGGTGAGATAACCTCGACGCCACCCAGTACTGGGGCGGGAGTTCGGGAGTATTGCCATAACTTGTATAACGGATGCTTTTCGAAGGTTGAGGTAGACGATTTCCGAAGGTTTCTTGGTTATGTGTTGAAGGATGGATACAGCTGGATGTAGGATTTGCTAGATTTGGGTGAGATATTATGCTTCCCCTGTATCCCCAACACCTGATTGCATAACCAGAAAATTTCGGGAGTTTATAAGTGGGAATTCAAGTAGTTCGTAGGATATCTTTCTGGCGGATGTATGATTTGAAATTGGGGTTCGACGTCTAGTGGTCCGCCTATCCACGATCGGTTTTACAGTGGTCTCGTTGTGTCTTAAAGAGTCCTTGGCTATGCCGACTCGGGGATGCTTCATATGTCATGTGCACTGCCTTGTACATGATGGTGATGTACGATCGAGCCCGTGTAGGCCCCACCACGAAAACTTTGGACGAAATCTCTATCATATGTTTGTTCCGGCTTATTTTGCAAGCCAACCCATTGTTTTCTTTTGAGTTGTGGTATTCGAGTTGCTTCAAAGTCAAATGTCGATTCCATACCTTTCCTAATTGGTGTTCTCATACTCCGATGTAAATAGCAATCCTTCATGATTATCGAGATTGTCATGTCAATCCTTTTCAACCGGTGTTGTTTCTTTTCAAGTGGATCCGACCTTTTCAATATCCGCAAGATTCAATCTCAGCTTTCTCAATGGTGTTCGTTTCATCCATCCCAAGTTGCCTTTGTATTTCCCGCCCTCCCTCCCTTGTTTCCTTCGAGGACTCGGAATTCTTAATCAAATATCCATTTTATTTAGGTGAAGTCTCTCCATTCTTTTACGTCAATGTACTTATCCATTGTTTCTCAGGAAGATGCCAACGAAGCTTCAAGTTCGTCACCCTTCACTCATTTTCTTCTCCGGTGGATTCAAATCAAGCTTTCGGTGTTGATCTCATATCCCTTGTTCCTCGTTTCAATGCCTTCTCATGCCGGTGCACCTAATACTCAGTCATTCTACGCTTGTTATTCTATTGTTCCGGAGTGCTCAAGATATCTCAGAAGGCTCATTTTTTCATTCAAGATCATTTCAATCTATTTCGAGGTTGTTATCTCTTTCAAGTCATTTAATTCAACCGGTGCAATATCTTTCAAGTAATCATTCCAATGGTGTTTATTTTGAGTGGGCCCTAACCCACAGGTCTTTTCCCAGGATCTTACCTGACTCTTCCAATCTTCCCGGAGCTATCCTCATATTTCTTTTCAAAGTTTGACGTAAGAATGATTTATCATTAGTCAAATGTCTTCTCCTAGATCTTTCACAATTCTTTTCATCGTTGGCTAAATCTCTTCGCTTTGATTCTTCCGGAGCGTCTAAACAATTCATGGTGGTGTTTCTCATCATCATTCTCAGATTTTGAAGACTGAAGAAGATTTTCTCTCAATCCTGCTCCATTCTCTTCAAGATTCGTGGTTCTAGCTTGTTGCCATCCCCTCATAATTGTTTTGATTATGAGAATTCTTTTCACCCATCCGGAGTAATTCAGGAGTCTTTTTAGTTTGTTTATCTGAAGGCCATCAATTCAGGATTATTCATTCCAGTTTTCAGCTCTCATTCTCCAAATCTAACCGGTGCATCGTGCAAACATTCTCTTATCAGCTCGTGTTTTCTTCGTTCACTTGCACCTAAACTCTCTCAAGTATCTTTGTTCATTTGCTAATTCTTACCGGTGATTCATCCTTTTACTTCGATCATTTTCAATTCTTACGGTGGTTCATACAAGAGTTCTCTTTCTAGGTTTTCAAATCAATTCATTCGTGCTTTCCATATGCTAACGGTGGTTAGTTGAAGTCTTTTCTCAAGTTTGCGCTATATCTATATTAATCCTTTCTACGAGAATAAGTAGTACGCCAAATGCATTGCTTCTCATCAATCTAAATTGGGGAAGGATAAGCATAATGTAATTCTTATTCTTGTTTCATCCAAGTGATTTAATTCCTTATTCTGAAGGTTCATCTAATTCTCGATTCAAGTTATCCATCTTTCTTTTCCGGAGTTCCATGTTTTCTTTTTATCTTGTCGCAAAGCTTCATCTAATCATTGCAAGGCTTCAACCTTACTCTTCTCATCTTTCTTTTCGTTTGATCATTCTTTTGTTTACCGGAGTTCTCATGAAGTTTCTGCATGATGGTCCATATAGGACTTAATCTGCTCTCGAAACGTTCAGCAAGATTATTTTCAGAGGAGTTCAAGTTTTTTCTTCTTCTTGCTATCCGGAGTGCTATTCTTTCTACCATATTATTGGAGGTGGTATTATGTCATTCTTGATAATTTGAGGTTATGTTTCATGATTCACATGTTGTCAAGGATGAGATATTTTAAATCCATCAACCTCTTCGTTGGAGTCATCTTGTGTCATGTTTCACCTAAAGCCTTCCCTAAGGATTGTTGCTATCTATGGTGCTCATAAGTGACCCAAGTTCTTCTTTTATCCTCCCGACGAAATAGCTTTCTCGTCTCCTTGTTCTTATCAATCCAATTCTTTTCCCGTGAGTGGCAGGTTGTCACCTCATAATTTGGGATGTATTCCATAAGACCATATCAAGCTTATTCTTCTCATTGTTGGTTTTCCAACAATTCTGTCCGACCCTTCCCCTAAAGATGCCTCTTCAAGCTCTTTTGTGGCAGAAGTTGGCATTTTCTTCTCAATTCTCCTATGACAATTATCTATCTTCTATTCTTCCATTCCGGAGGCATTGTGATGTTGCTCTCCTCAATCCGTCTTCTCGTATTGTCAGGACCATGTTTTGATCGTGCTTATCCTTTTAACCGGAGTATTGTGTTCCTTTTCTCAAGTTCTTTCATTTTATCAAGTTTTTCATCTCTTTTCAACCGGAGTGCTGTACGAGATATTTCTTACCCCTTGTTCCATTAATTCAATAGTTACGGAGGCAGTGTATTGTGATTTCATCAAGTATCCTCTCATCTTTTCAAGTTCATGTTCAATTCTTTCCATTTACAGTCGGAGTGCTGCCCAAATTGTATCATTTTTAATCCTTTTCTATCTTGTTTCAACCGGAGTGGTTTCAATATATATCTTGCCCTTCAACCTCAAGGTTTTTTCGCAATGTTCTTTGTCCCTCTTTTCTAACGAAGTGTTTTCGACTTTGTTCACCTTCGTTGTATTCTTTTCTCGAATTTGTTCAACCTCGCAAGGTTCTTTGGTTTCACTCGTTTGTCAGAGAAGCAACATATTTTCACCTCACCTCTTCCTCTTCTTTTCCCCTCTGGTGCCATTCTAGATCTCGGGACGAGATCCTCTCGTAGTGGTGGAGTGTTGTGACGCCCCGAGACCGTTGAGCCAGGTGTCTTCCAGTTATTCACCGTCGTTGCAATGTCATTTGCTTGCGTGTTGCATTTCATCATGTCATCATGTGCATTGCATCATCATGTTTTCGAAACATGCATGCGTCCCGGTCTCCTCGTTCTTTCCGTTGTCCGTTCTGAGCCCAGACACATTTGCACGCGCCCACGGCACGTCCGAAATAGTATTTTATAAGTGGCCGGAAAATGTTCTCGAAATGGGTTGAAAGTTGGCGTGCGGTCTTATTTTAGTGTAGATAGACCGCCTGTCAAGTTTCATCGCATTCGGAGTCTGTTTGATAGCCCAACCGTTAACTATAGCGGCATTATAGCCGGGCACACGTCGGACGTTTTCGGTCTCCGAAAACGGTTGTCGGGCCTCTCTCTCTCTCTTCTCTCAGCCTGAGGCCTTCCGCACAGTCCACTACCTACCGCCAGGTCCAACCTAACCTATCTCATCAGCCCGCGGTCTCCCTCGCGCGCGTCCAAAAGTTTTCCCGGATCCGACCTGAGCAGTCGTCACCGTTGTGTCCGGATCATCCCCAAACATCTACAAAACATCTCCGTTTTTCTTTTGGACTCCCTAACCTATTTATTCGCGATCGTCCAATTAAGATCGGAGGGACCTTTTACCCCTAAACCTAAACGACTTGCTATATATATACAGGGAAAACCCTAAAATCTAGGGACATTGTCCCATCCACCAGATCCCTCTCCTCTCCGCCGCCACCCACTCACCATCCCCATCGGGATCCTCCCAGATCCATCCACCCATTCCCAGCCGATCCCGACCAACACCCTTGTTTTCAGCATCGGGCCAACCTCCTCCTCCGTTGGATCCACCCAATCCCGCAACCTCCTCCCGCAGCACGCCCGTCCTCAAGCCCCTGCCCCGAGCCTTCCCGTGCTCCTCCTCCTTGCCTCGTCGTCCGGCGCCACCGCTAGGGACCGAATCAGCTAGCAAGATGAGTGTCGATGCCTGCTTCTTCTTCATCTTCTCAGGCTCCTTCTGTTTCCTTCTCTCATCAGCCTTCTTTTCTCTCTTTCTGTGAGTAGGGGATCGCCATCGACAGCCGCAGCAGCGAACCTCCATGGACCCCGGCCGCCGACTCGGAGCTCCCCGTCGCCAAGTCCCGCGCCCCTGCTTCCCTGAGACCCGCGTTGTCGCAGCCATGCTCCTTCCCCGAGCGTGCCTTGCCGTCGTCCAGCCGTGCGCGCCATCACCCGTTCGTCTCCAATGGATCTGCGAAGCCGCCCGTACGGGACCTCGTCAGCCTCCTGCTCCTTCGCCGCCCCGTGTCCCGCGCCATGGAAGCCCGTGCGAGCTCCCAGTGCCGCCTCGTCCGTGCTCCACCACCATCACCGGGAGGCAATGCTCGCGCTGCTGTTTACCTGTCGCTATCGTTTTCCTTCAGAAACAAGCAGAGTGCAGCGTCCCTGCCCTTCGTTGACCGATTCCAGATTGACCGCGCCCTCCCCGTCGATCGCCAGGGCCACCCCTCCCGCGCCTCCAAGGCCCAGCGAGCCTCCTCAGCCGGACAGCGACCGGCCCAGCCGCAAGCCCCGAGGCCCAGCTCCCTCCTTCACGCGAAGCCCAGCTACAGCAGTGTGCCAGCCGCCACTGCGTCCCGATCGAGTGCCTGGGCCGGCCTCGACTTGTGCTTCTTCGCGGCCCAGCAAGACGTTGAGGCCCAGCCTCTCCACCAGCCGGTCTCCTCTCCGAACGGGCCGAGGCCCAATGTGAGCAGCTCCCCAGCTCTGTTCCAGATCCAGCCCGTTACATGTTTTTTTTTGTGTCCAGTGATTTTCCTAATTTTACAGATGCTGCCTGTTTTGCAGAAAAGTCCCCCTAGATCATGCATATAATAACTCCACAACCGTGCATCGGATCTAAATAAATTATATATAAAACTTTCTTAGATTTTCATCTAGTTTCATATTATGCCACTTTCATCTATGTTATAAATGTTTAAAATGCTGTTTGTTTAAATTTGCTTAAATAACTTGCTAAAATGATTTATTTCATAACTAAATAACCGTAACTCGGAATTTAATAAACTTTATATGTAAATGGGGTAGAAAAATGCCTAGTTTAACATGGTGGCATCACTTTGCATGTTTAACAACTCTAAAATTGTGTTTAGGGCAGAACAGTACCATAACCATAAAATATGCACATGAGGTTTTTCCGGAATTGTTGTTTGTTATTTCCGGCCTCATTTAAACTTGCCTAGATAGATAGTTTCTTTATGCTTCATCTCTTGCCATGCCATGCTTCATTAAACCGGACATGCATCATACTCGATTGTGCATCATGCCATGTTGATGTGTTGGTTATTTCCTATGTTGTTTGCTTCTTTCCGGTGTTGCTTCTTCGGGTTGGTTCCGATAACGTCGTGTGTGTGAGGATCCGTTCGACTACGTCCGTGTATCTTCTTCATGGACTCGTTATTCTTCCTTGCGGGATTTCAGGCAAGATGATCATACCCTCAAAATCACTTCTATGTTTGCTCGCTAGTTGCTCGCTCTTTTGCTATGCCTATGTTGCAATACCTACCACTTGCTTATCATGCCTCCCATATTGTTGAACCAAGCCTCTAACCCACCTTGTCCTAGCAAACCCTTGAATTGCTATGTTACCGCTTTGCTCAGCCCCTCTTATAGCGTTGTTAGTTGCAGGTGAAGATTGAAGTTTGTTCCTTGTTGGAACATGGAGTTATTGTTCCTTGTTGGAACATGTTTACTTGTTGGGATATCATAATATATCTTATTTAATTAATGCATCTATATACTTGGTAAAGGGTGGAAGGCTCGGCCTTATGCCTGGTGTTTTGTTCCACTCTTGCCGCCCTAGTTTCCGTCATATCGGTGTTATGTTCCCGGATTTTGCGTTCCTTACGCGGTTGGGTTATAATGGGAACCCCTTGACAGTTCGCTTTGAATAAAACTCCTCCAGCAAGGCCCAACCTTGGTTTTACCATTCGCCACCTAGCCTTTTCCCTTGGGAGTCGCGCATCCCGAGGGTCATCTTTATTTTAACCCCCCCCCCCCCCGGGCCAGTGCTTGTCTAAGTGTTGGTCCAAACTAGAGCCACTTGCGGTGCCACCTCGGGGAAACTTGAGGGTTGGTTTTAGCTGTATGTAGTGTTCATCCGGTGTTGCCCTGAGAACGAGATATGTGCAGCTCCTATCAGGATGTCGGCGCATCGGGCGGTCTTGCTGGACTTGTTTTACCATTGTCGAGGATGTCTTGTAGAACCGGGATACCGAGTCTGATCGGAATGTCTTGGGAGGAGGTCTATTCCTTCGTTGACCGTGAGAGCTTGTCATGGGCTAAGTTGGGACACCCCTGCAGGGATTTGAACTTTCGAAAGCCGTGCCCGCGGTTATGGGCAGATGGGAATTTGTTGATGTCCGGTTGTAGAAAACCTGAAGTTGACCTTACTTAAAAATGAATCAACCGCGTGTGTAACCGTGATGGTCTCTTTCCGCCGGAGTCCGGGAAGTGAACACGGTGTTGGAGTTATGCTTGACGTAGGTTGTTTTAGGATCACTTCTTGATCATACTTTTACCGACTGTGCCTTGCCTTCTCTTCTCGCTCTCATTTGCGTAAGTTAGCCACCATATATGCTAGTCGCTTGCTGAAGCTCTATCTCATACCTTTTGCCTTAACCATAAGCTTAAATATTCTTGATCACGAGGGTGCGAGATTGCTGAGTCCCCGTGACTCACAGATACTTCCAAAACCAGCTTGCAGGTGCCGATGAGTCCGTGCAGATGACGCAACCAAGCTCAAGGAGGAGCTCGATGAAGTTCTTGTCCTTTGTGTTGTGTCGTTCTAGTTGATCAGTAGTGGAGCCTAGTTGGGGTTGATCGAGGGACCTTGTCGCTTTTGGGGTAGTCTTCTTTTATTTTGGCTCCGTAGTCAGACCTTGATGCATTTGGATGTTGTAATGCTTTATTCATGTAATTGTGTGAAGTGGCGATTGTAAGCCAACAATGTATATTTTTTCCCTTATGTATTACATGGGTTGTGTGAAGATTACCTCACTTGCGACATTGCTTTCAATGCGGTTATGCCTCTAAGTCGTGCTTCGACACGTGGGAGATATAGCCGCATCGAGGGTGTTACATATAGACACCGGAGGGGGCTAGGGTTAAACAGAGTCGGTTACAAGGAAGGAGATCTACATATCCATATTGCCAAGCTTGCCTTCCATGCCAAGGAGAGTCCCATTCGGACATGGGACGAAGTCTTCAATCTTGTATCTTCATAGTCCAACAGTCCGGCCAAAGGATATAGTCCGGATACCCCCTAATCCAGGACTCCCTGGGCCGTCTTCGATCTCCTCGATGCCCTCTTTGAAGGTTGAGGTGTTGTGCATGTTGGGGTGCAGAGAAGCACAAGAGAGAGTGGTCGCCATATAGCCTTGGATGGGGATGAATTGTGTGCTCGGGGGAGGGGGGTGTCTGTGCGGTGTGTGTGTGTGTGTGTGTGTGTGTGTGTGTGTGTGTGTGTGTGTGTGTGTGTGTGTGTGTGTGTGTGTGTGTGTGTGTGTGTGTCAGGTATTGAGAGAAATCAAACGTATGGAGAGAAATGTGTGTGTATGTGACGGAAAGCTACATGCTAAATAGGGTTTTCACGAAGAGATTGTGTGTGCGAGATAGAGAGCGATGTGCGGGGCTTGAGATGGGCAGGGGCCGGGTGAGTGTGTCAAAATGTGTGCGTTGATGCATGTCTTACATGCGATCGTGCAAGGGACGGACGAATCAAGAGAGATGGTTGTTGTGTTATGGATGCTCCTCACACACACACACATAAGTACACAACGTATTGGCATCTGTCTGTGTCTCACTCATGTATACACAACGTATCGGCATCTGTCTGTGTCTCACTCATGCATGATCATTTGCACATTCACACATCTTTATGTCTCTATCACACGTACACCGTCTCCACATTGCCCTTCCGCCACAACACACATATGGACACATACACACGTTCTCTCTCAGCCACACACACACACAAAATCAATATTAAAAAAATCAATATTAAAAAATCAGTATTAAAAAAACTAGGGCGCACCTAAAACGTCCAAATCCAAATAAACACAGACTGGAACTAAATTCAAATATATGGAAATGTTGTAGCGTCAAGAACTTTTTTCCAGGAAAAAAAGTTGAGTAATATTCGGGGATTGTTTTATCACACACAAAAAGGTTCGGTGGGTGTCCTTCAAGTGCGACACGGTGACGCACCGTTCGATCGACCGCGCAGCCGCAGTTCACGCGCTTGCATAGGTTCGGTGTCGTGGCTGTGGTAACTAATATAAGCGTTGCCTCAGTCTAATGTTTACGTGTACTACTACGGTTTTCTTTTAAGTTTGACCAACCCTATATAAAGCTAAACTAAGCTCCCATACGCGCACTCATGAATATGCCGCCGCCATTGCGCATGCCGGCACCCGCCTGCTCCGACCAACCATTTCTTGCCCATCACCGCCGTGTCGCCGCCATCCCTGTACCATGAATCCGAAGGCTCGCCCACTCACGCCGTCTGCAGTCCCTCCTCGCGATGCCTCCGCGCTGCCAAGCACGCAAGTAGCTGGTGGAGCCGCATCTATGCACGCAGCATACGAAGAGGAGAACGAGCGCGTGCTCCAGCACGTCGGCGAGGAGGAACTAGCGTGTCATTGTCGTCTCCGCCCGCGCGGAGGAGGCGCGCATGGTGGCTGTCACGGCGGAAGCCGGTCGCTCCCACGCCGAGCCCGCAAACCGGGTGCGGACGCGAAATCTACCTTCGAGACCTTGAATGCCATGTGGATCCTGCAATCTGAAGGAGCAATTTGGGCCAGTCGACTCTTGTCAGCTGTTGGATGCAACATTGATGGCTAGAAGGGCTTCTTCAACCTCCGAAATTGATGCACTATTCATCTTCTCAGCCCGCCACACGCCTAACCGCCTGCCGCCGCCGCCCCGCCCTCCCCCGAACCGCCTGTCACCACCACGCTCCCCCACCCCTCCATCTGTTTAACCCCGGGCACGATCCATTTTTTCCGGTGAACTGCATTCCACACCCAACATGTAACGCCCACGATGCGGCTATATCTCCCACGTGTCGAGGCACGACTTAGAGGCATAACCGCATGGTGGTTTTGTCGCAAGAGGGGTAATCTTCACACAATCCCATGTACTGAATAAGAAAGGGATAAAGAGTTGGCTTACAATCACCACTTCACACAAATAACAAGAAAACATACATCATCGGGAGTACAATCAAGGTCCGACTATGGAACTAAAATAAAAGAAGACAACCCCAAATGCTAGATCCTCGATCATGCCAACTGGGCTCCACTACTGATCATCCGGAGAAGACACATAGTAACGACCGAGGTCCTCGTCGAACTCCCACTTGAGTTCGGTAGCATCACCTGCACTGGTATCATCGGCACCTGCAACTGTTTGGAAGTATCCGTGAGTCACGAGGACTCAGCAATCTCACACCCGCGAGATCAAGACTATTTAAGCTTATGGGTAGGATAGGGTAGTGAGGTGGAGCTGCAGCAAGCACTAAGCAAATATGGTGGCTAACATACGCAAATGAGAGTAAGATGAGAAGCTATGCAACGTTCGAAAAGCTATAAGTGATCAAGAAGTGATCCTGAAGCTACTTACGTCCAAACATAACACAAGGACATGTTCACTTCCCGGACTCCACCGAAAAGAGACCATCACGGCTACTATTGGGGAACGTAGTAATTTCAAAAAATTCCCTATGCACACGTAAGATCATGGTGATGCATAGCAACGAGAGGGGAGAGTGTCATCCACGTACCCTCGTAGACCGTAAGCGGAAGCGTTATGAGAACGTGGTTGATGTAGTCGTACATCTTCACGATCCGACCGATCCAAGTACCGAACGTACGGCACCTCCGAGTTCAGCACACGTTCTCATATCAGATACACTCAGACATGCAGCAGTAGGAGTATTATCTCTCCGGAGAGCTCCAAAGCTGGGTAAACCACCGTGTGCTACTCGCATACCCGCTCCCGGGCCTATCAGCAGCAGTCTTACCCACACACTAAGCCCTTGTGGCATCTATCGACTCGCAAGCCCCCCGTGAGAAATACCACGACAGTTGGCGCCCACCGTGGGGCGGTACTATGCTACCGCGCTGCTGCTGGTTTCACAGTCCGGGCGGGACCATCTTCGTCTTCCCCACCGTGGCGTCGCGCCGTCTCTCCGATAGCGCTCGGGGGATTGACTTCGACCCGCCCCCGGAGCAGCCGTGCGGGACGGCGCGCCCTCGCCGTTGGCCTCGCCTTCTTCACCACCACCGCAACACCGGCCGTCCATCCGCGCGCAGGCCGCGCGCGGGCCTCGTTTCGTCGGCCGCATCCATCCACGCGCCGCTCGCGTCGACTCCCCTCCACGTTGCGGCTTGCTCCGGCCAAAACACGTGTTCTCTCCTCCATTTACCGTCCATATAAGCTAGCTAGGTGCTAGTCAACAATGGTCAAACCTGGCCATGCATTGCCCATACACTTCTCAGATGCGGGTCGGACACGACTTGTACTCAAGCCGTGTAATGGTTATGCACTAGCAAACCAGCGCCGCTCCGCTCTGGCCGCTGTGCTGCTCTGCTCCGCTGCACGTCCATCTACACGCGCGAGCACGCACCAGTGAACCCCTACCGCCTCCGCCCCATCCAGTGCTCCGCGCCCTCATCACACTGCCTCTGCTCGTCCATGGCGCCGCCACAGACCTCCCAGCCGCGGAGCCGCTGGCTCGGCTGCGCCTCACCAACCCCCGATGCTGACCCATGTTGGGGCCTCCCGTGGCTCTCCACCCGCGGCATCCCCGTGGGCTCACTCGACCGCGCGGCCGCGCTCCCGAGCCTGCGTGCCTCTGCCGTCGTCTCCTCCGTGCAACCGCCGTCCCGGTCCCGCCGCTCCACCGGCGTGCGCCCGCAACCCTGCCCCGTCGCGGTGCCGCCCCGCATCGCCGCCTCCAAGTCCTGCCTCGCCCGGGCCGGCTCTGCATCCCGCCTCCGTGCGCTGGCCTTGGCCAGCCTGCCCCGCACCCGCGCCGCCTGGCTCCAGCGCGCCCGCCGACTTGCCGTCTCCGCGCAGGGCCTCCCGAGCCGCTTGGTCGCCGGCCCCGCCCCGGGCCTCCTGCGCGTCCGCGCGCCCATCAGGCTGCGCCCCGCACCCGACTCCCCGTTGCCGCGCATCTGCATCTGCACCACCGCGCCCCTGGCCGCCTGCAGTGCTTGCGCCGGGTCCGGCGCGCTGCGTCGTCCAGCCGGCCTCCTGTCCCGCGCCCGCGCCGCCTTGCCTCCGCGCTGTCCGACTCCTGCCCGTGCAGTCGGCCGCTGTGCTGCCGTCTCCGCTGCTGCGCCACAACCCGGCCTGCCGGCTTCCCTGCCACCCGGCAGGGCCGGCTCCGCCCGTCCCGGTCGCCTTCCGGCTTCGCCCGGGCCGCCTGCTGCATCGCCTCGTGCTCCCAGGACGCCAACTTCCACGCCGGCCTCCCATGCCGGGTTCCCTCCGCCCACGACCGACGCCGGCTCCGGCCGGCTCCTGCGCCGCCCGCCGGATCCCGCCCCGACGTCGCCCGCGTCTGGCCGCCTCCTCGCTCGGCCGGCCGGCTCCCGCGCGCCCGTTGGCCGGGTCGCTGCTCCAGCTGGCGGCCGGCTTCCGCCCGCTTCCTGGCCTGTCGGCTTAGCCGCACCGGCTGCTCCGCATGCCCGCCTACACCCCACCCTGCCGGCTGCAGACTGAAGAACGAAGCGGCCTGGCTAGGGAAACAGAGAAGGAAAGTGGTCGGCTGAAAGAAAAAAGAGGTCGGCCGAGGGAGAAAGAAAAGTCAAGCCGGCTGAAAAAAAAGAGTGTGTGTGCATCCGGCTGCCCAGAGCCGGGAAAAGAAAAGGCCGGGTGCCCATGGCCGGCTGAAAAAAAAGGAAAAAAAAGAGAGAGATAAAGAAGAGGCCGATTGCCTGGTGGCCGACTGCTCGCGTGGCCGGGTGCCCAGTCGGCCGCCCGAAAAGTCAGGCCGGGTTCCCAGCCAGCCGACTGCCAAAAAAAGTAGGAGGCCGGCTGAAAAGAGAAAAGTCAAGCCAGCTAGAGTTGGACCTGAAAAAAAAGTGAGAGAGATGTGCGTTCGACGGCACGCAACCGGCTGGAATATGCGTCCGACTGCCAGATGTGCGTCCGACCGCTGACTGCCTGGCCGGCTGTAAAGAGCCCGACTGTTGTGCCGGAGTCCGCCTGCCCGGCCGGCTGACGAGAAAAAGAGAAAAAAAAGAAGAAGAATCAACTTCAACAAAGAAGACAAAGTAGTTGCCGGGAGATCCGGCCCAACTGCTCAGCAGTCGGCCCGAATCTCGGGGGCTACACCCAGCGGGTGCACTGACGTGCCCCCGCGAGAGAGAAGACAAAGTAGTTGCCGGAAGATCCGGCCCGATTGCTCAGCAGTCGGCCCGAATCTCGGGGGCTACACCCAGCAGGTGCGCTGACGCGCCCCCGCGCGAGAGAGAAGACAAAGTAGTTGCCGGAAGATCCGGTCCGACTGCTCAGCAGTCGGCCCGAATCTCGGGGGCTACACCCAGCAGGTGCGCTGACGCGCCCCCGCGAGAAAACACAAAGTAGTTGCCGGGAGATCCGGCCCGACTGCTCAGCAGTCGGCCCGAATCTCGGGGGCTACACCCAGCGGGTGCGCTGACGCGCCCCCGCGAAGATTGCAGACAAGAGAAGAGTTTTGTCCGGCTGTCAGCAGCCGGCAGAAGAAAAAGGGCGTTGCAAGAGGCCTCGCCGCCTGGCCGGTCGGGCCTGACCGGCCGGGCGAAGGCTTCACCCAGCGGGTGCGTCGACGCGCTCCGCTAGCACCGAGTCGCGCTCCGCGAGCGCCGAGTCACGCCGGCTGTCTCCGACGACCGCGACTACACGAAAATCAATGTGAGATCCTCACCCATATATTTTTTGCACCACGCAAGCATGGATAACCACGAGCGATGCTTGGGAGCTGTCTCCGCATTTTATTACAGTAGCGTCACTGTTCGCCCCAGCGCCAGCCAGAGTTGGCCCGGGGGCTGGCCGCTTGGCCTGAGACGTTAGTTCCCGCAGACGGCTTAGTACCATGCGCGGTACCAAAGGCCCACTCTTAGTCACAGACCACGGAGCGGCTGTCTGACTAGCAAGAGTGTACGCTGGAGGCCACCCATGCGAAAAATGTCCGGGAAGAAAAACGTTCTGGCGACCCGGCCGTTTTCCTTTACAAGTACCTACTCGGTTGAATCTGCTCCTAGACTCTGAGTACTGTACACTCCACTTCGCGGCCCATTCTTAGCCACAGACTGCAGAGCGGCTGTTCGGCAAGCAAGAGCACAAGCCAAAAAGCGGAGGGAACACGAAAAAGATTAAGGGGGCTCGGACGAAACCGAGTCGGCACCCTCCGCATAAAACTTGCAATACTAAAAGCAAGCATATGATATATTTGCGTGGACTAACTTTGTCCTTTTTTATGATCATTTCCATGAACATTTGCCAAAAAACCTCCGCCCAACTTTGCCAAGTTGCCCGGAGGCTTGGGGGCTACTGTCGGAGTAATTGGACACGGATACCCCGAAGACGGCGAGACGATATTTCAAGACATTGGGGCTAGCAAAGCCCCTCAGTCTGCCTGCCGGCTGCCGACTGCGCCAACCAGCCGGCTGCCGACTGCGCCAACCAGCCGGCTGCCGACTGCAGCCCAACCCGACATCGACAAGACACCGACGAGACGGCCATACCGTGGACAAGACAACCGTACCGCAACGACATCATGTACAGTGTCACTTGTCCCTGGCACTATTTATGAAGTGACCCAGGGGACAAGCATGACATGCACCATGCCTTACCCATGCCTACCCACATAGCTTACATAGTAAGCTAGCCCACACTATAAAAGGGGCACTCATCCATCCATCCAGGAGGATGGACACTCACACGCACTCACGGCCGCAAGCCACGGCCATACATGGCCGGCCACTAGCATACCACATACATGCATTTACCAAGTCAGATGCCTATGGCACTGATCCCAGATACAGCTCCAGGAGCAACTCTGTACTAGATATATCAGATACACTCAGACATGCAGCAGTAGGAGTATTATCTCTCCGGAGAGCTCCAAAGCTGGGTAAACCACCGCGTGCTACTCGCATACCCGCTCCCGGGCCTATCAGCAGCAGTCTTACCCACACACTAAGCCCTTGTGGCATCTGTCGACTCGCAAGCCCCCCGTGAGAAATACCTCGACACTTCTCCTCTTTTTCCCTTAAAGCCCACTAAGGCCCATATGTACTCCCGTAGTCCCGTAACTCCCTCGGTACTCCGAAAAATACCCGGATCACTCGGAACCTTTCAGATGTCCGAATATAGCCTTCCAATATATCGATCTTCACTGCTCGATCATTTCGAGACTCCTCGTTATGTCCTTGATCTCATCCGGGACTCCAAACAACCTTTGGTACATCAAAACACATAAACTCATAATACCGATCGTCACCGAACGTTAAGCGTGCGGACCCTACAGGTTGAAGAACTATGTAGACATGACCGAGGCTCATCTTCGGTCAATAACCAATAGCGAAACCTCGATGCTCATATTGGCTCCTACATATTCTACGAAGATCTTTATCGGTCAAACCGCACAACAACATATGTTGTTCCTTTTGTCATCGGTATGTTACTTGCCCGAGATTCGATCGTCGGTATCTCAATACCTAGTTCAATCTCATTACTGGCAAGTCTCTTTACTCGTTCCGTAATGCATCATCCCGCGACTAACTCATTAGTCACATTGCTTGCAAGGCTTATAGTGATATGCATTATCGAGAGGGCCCAGAGATACCTCTCCAATAATCGGAGTGACAAATCCTAGTCTCGATCTATGCCAACTCAACAAGTACCATCAGAGACACCTATAGAGCACCTTTATCACCCAGTTACGTTGTGACGTTTGGTAACACACAAACTGTTCCTCCGGTATTCAGGAGTTGTATAATCTCATAGTCAGAGGAACATGTATAAGTCATGAAGAAAGCAGTAGCAACAAACTAAATGATCATCGTCCTAAGCTAACGGAATGGGTCAAGCCAATCACATCATTCTATAATGATGTGGTCCCGTTAATCAAATGACAACTCATGTCTATGGCTAGGAAACTTAACCATCTTTGATTCAACGAGCTAGTCAAGTAGAGGCATACTAGTGACACTTTGTTTGTCTATGTATTCACACATGTACTAAGTTTTCGGTTAATACATTTCTAGCATGAATAATAAACATTTATCATGATATAAGGAAATAAATAATAACTTTATTATTGCCTCTATGGTATATTTCCTTCAGCTACACACGCGGTTGATTCATTTTAATTAAGTCAAGTGTCAAGTTCTCTACAACCGGATATTAACAAATTCCCATCTGCCACTTAACCACGGGCCCAGCTCTCGAAAGTTTATACCCTGTAGGGGTGTCCCAACTTAGCCCATCACAAGCTCTCAAGGTCAATGAAGGATATTCCTTCTCCCGGAAAGACCCGATCAGTCTCAGAATCCCGGTTACAAGACATTTCGACAATGGTAAAACAAGACCAGCAAGACCACCCGACTATGCCGACAAATCCCGATAGGAGCTACACATATCTCGTTCTTAGGGCACACCGGATGAGCACTCTGTACAACTAAAACCAGCCCTCAAGTTTCCCCGAGGTGGCGCTGCAAAGGACTCTAGTTCGGACCAACACTCAGAGGAGCAGTGGCCCGGGGGGTTTAAAATAGAGATGACCCTTGAGTCTGCAGAACCCAAGGGAAAGGTACAGGTGGTAGGTAGGCAAATGGTAAAACCAAGGTTGGGCCTTGCTGGAGGAGTTTTATTCAAAGCGAACTGTCAAGGGGGTCCATAAATCCCCAACCGCGTAAGGAACCAAAATCAAGGAACATAACATCGGTATGACAGAAACTAGGGCGGCAAGAGTGGAACAAAAACACCACGCAAAAGGCCGAGCCTTCCACCCTTTACCAAGTATATAGATGCATTAAAGTAAATAAGAGATAATAATGATATCCCAACAATATCCATGTTCCAACATGGAACAAACTTCAACTTCACCTGCAACTAGCAACGCTATAAGAGGGGATGAGCAAAAAGAGGTAACATAGCCAAACAATGGTTTACTAGGAAGGTGGGTTAGAGGCTTGACGTGGCAATATGGGAGGCATGATAAACAAGTGGTAGGTAGCACAGCATAGCGATAGAGCTAACAACTAGCAAGCAAAGATAGAAGTGATATCGAGGGTATTGTCATCTTGCCTGAAATACCGCAAGGAAGAAGAATGGGTCCATGAAGAAGACAAACGGGCGTAGTCGAACGGATCCTCACAAACACAACATTACTGGAACTATCAAGAAGAAGCAACACCGGAAAGAAGCAAACAACATGGTAAACACACAAGCATAAACATGGCATGATGCACAATCAAGTATGATGCATATCCATTTTAATGAGGCATGGCATGGAAAAGTGCAACAAACAATACTAAAAATTAAGTGCAGCTCAATATGCAACGAGTTTCATATCGATGAAACACCACATTCATTTATTTAGTTCTCTCCCGGTTATGTACTCAACAAAATTAAATGTTATTAAACATGGCAAGGGGTGAAGCATATGAAAACTACTCCTTCCGTTCCAAATTACTCGTCGTGGGTATGGATGTATCTAGATGTATTTTGGTTCTAGATACATCCATTTCTGTGACGAGTAATTTGGAACGGAGGGAGTACCTATCTAGGCAAGTTTAGATGAGGCCGAAACAACAAACAACAATTCCGGAGAATCCTCATGTGCAAAATTTAGAGTTGGTACTGTTCTGCCCTAAACCATATTTTAGTGTTGTTAAACATGCAAAGCAACGCCGCCATGTTAAACTAGGCATTTTTCTACCCCATTTACATATAAAGTTTATTTAAAACCGAGCTACGGTTAATTAGTTATGAAATAAATCATTTTAACATGGCATTTAAGCAAATTAATGCAAACATCAATTTAAACATTTTAAACATAAATGAAAGTTGGAAATTATTAATCTACACAAAATTCTAAGCATTTTAGATATAAAGTTTGTTTAATTCCGATGCACGGTTCATGAGTAATTATATGCATGGGGGCTATGGTCTTTTCTATAAAACTGCACTCTCCGGTTAATTAGCAAAAATCGCAGAGGCAGGAAAAAATGCAACAGGCCGAAACTGTCAGGCCCAGAAGTGCACAGGGGAGGCTGGAGGGGGCTGCTCATCCATGGGCTCGGCCCAGGAGTTGAAGGGGAGGCCGCTGGGCCGGAGCAGAGGTGGCCCAAGCGCGGTGTGGTTGCGGTCAACACGGATAAGCGGGCGAGCGCTCTGCTCGACTGAAACAAAGCACACAACAGCTGAGGCGTGAGGTTCAGAGCGGCAGCGGCGGCAGAGACGAGCGGGTCCAGGTGCGGGGCATCATTCTCTGGCGAGGTACTTGGCGGCGACGACAGATCCAGTAGGTCTTGATGACGAGGAGCCGGTTCCCGATAGTTGGAGCGCAGGATGGCTCGATGAACATCAATGGGCAGTGGAGCTTAAACTTGATGCGGCCATGGCGACAAGCGGGAGGCTGCAGGTGCAAGGAAGGGGGTGTGGAGCACCAGATCTGAAGCAGGGAAATGGGAGGAGGTCGGATTTGTCGCGGCTCGTCGAATCTTGCTGGAGATGGTGGCGCAGTAAGGACGAGGCTGCTGCGGTGTTGCTCCTCAAGGTGCTCCCATGGTTGTCCTCCTACATCGTACACAGAGAGAGCACTGAGATAAGAGCGGGATAGGGGAAGAAGAAGGAAGAGCAGGGGCGCGGATGACCTGCGAGGGGCGGCGCCGTCGGGACCAACGGCGAGGATGGCGGGGCGGAGCATGGGCTTGCGGGGGCTCGGGCTCCTCTTGATGGAGCTCGGGAATGAGGGTCGCAACCTGGCGGGGAGCGGTGGGGTGTGGGCGCCTCGGGCCCAGATCGGTGGCGGGCCCGAGCGGTGCGGGCAGGCTGATGGGCGACGGGGAGGGCGACGTGGCGCAACGGGGATGGTGGAGATCGCCTGGCCGGTGGCGGCGGCTGGCCAGTTGGGCGGCGCCAAGTGGTGGCGACGGGGTGGCTTGGTGCAGAAAACGAGGAGGGCGGCTAGAGGTAGGTGGAGGGGACTAGGGTTCCAAAAATGGAATAGGGAGGCTGCTTAAATAGGTAGGGGTTAGGTTTAGGGGGTTTGGAGGTGTTTCCGGACCTCCGATCGCGATCCGATGGTTCCGGTCGGAGGGGGGGTTTGGTGGCCTGGTTTAGAGTGGGAGTGGGCTGTGAAGAGAGGCCTTGGGCTGAGATGAGAGGGAAGGAGTGCAGCCCGTCAACTGTTTCCGGGGACCAAAAACGTCCGACGATAGACCAGCTACTATTGCCGCTATAGATATGCGTTGGGGCATCAAATGAACTCCAAATGCGGTGAAACTTGGCACGCGGCCTACTGACAACATAACAACAGCGCACGCCAACTTTCATCCCATTCTAAGAACATTTTCCAGCCACTTATAAAATAAAATTTCGGAGGTGCCGCGGGCGTGTGCAAGTGTGTCTGGACTCAGAACGGACAACGGAAAGAATGGGGAGACCGGGACGGATGCAAGTTTTGAAAACATGATGATGCAATGCACATGATGACATGGCAAGATGCAACACGCAAGCAAATGACATGGCAAAGACAGCGAATAACTGGGAGACACCTGGCGCAACGGTCGGGGCATCACACAACACCCATAAGATAGATCATGGGCACCCTACCACCCTAACATAGATGCTGGGGTAGCTTCTCTGCCATCTTCTTCCTTCGCTCCGTCAAACTTCTTTCACAAATCGATTGACCCAAATTGTACTACTAGTATGAATGTATTAAGTACAGTAGGAACACGAAGATACGAGCAGTAGTACTCTGTCGTCTTCTTCCTTCGCTCCGTCGAACTTCTTTCACAAATCGACTGACCCAAATTATACTACTAGTACGAACGTATTAAGTACAGTAGGAACACGAAGATACGAGCAGTAGTACCAACTGCAAGAAGAATAATAGTAAGACATAGTACTAGTACTACTGTACGTACTAAAGAGTTTAAATAACGAGAAAGAACATAAACATAGTTATGCTGGGGGCTTAGCACAACACACCCCTGAAATAAAACTAAGCAACTAGTCTGTTTGACACTGTAGTAGAACCAGCATGAGCGACGACACTGCTACCTTACTCGGAGTCCGAGTCCACGTCCTTGACTTCGTCCTCGTCCCTCTTCCTCTTCATCGCCGCTTCTTTGCTTGAACCGGAGACTGGGCTCTGCTTCTTCATCCAACCCTTGTAGATATTTAAACAAAGGTATGCATCCATTGTTTCGTACAGGATGTGATCTTCATCTATTGTCTTCGACTCCCATGCATGACGAAACTTGTGGTGAGGTTTCTTTAGTTTAGCGTACAAAGGATCAATCATGGCTGCTGCCAGGGTCAGCATTGAAGGATGATAGGAGGACACCAGGCTTGCCTTTTGGAGATCGAAGGGCTAGCTTACAACAAGGCCTATCCGAACCAGGACATCCCTGTCGTTCCTAAAGTCTAGAGTAACGAATTTCACTCTTTCGTCCTTGAGGAAGTTCTTAAAATCCTAGCACTCAATGTCGGCATGGCATATGTGGTAGACCAAGCACACGTTATGTATGCAAACCTGGATCACGGCGGGCTTCTTCTTCTCTGCCTCCTTTAGAATCTTCTCGCTTTCCAGGACTGTGGTGTACTCAACATCTAGCCCAGGGACCCACTCATCCTTTGAGTTTTCGAACATGCTTCTAAAGCGAGCAAGGCATCCTATCACCGTCGTGAATCCACGGGTGTAGATGACGATGAACTCATCGCTGGTGATGGCTCTAACCTGGTACTTGGCAGCGACCATGGAGATTTGGGAGGCCATGGATTTTGGAGGAGGGTTAGGAGAAGTTGAACTGGTGTAATGTGAAAGGACGGGACGACTGGGAGTGAACTATTGTAAGGTAGAAGACGGGGTGTCACTGCCCTAGAATTTGCTTGCCATTAGTTGCCTTAAAGCATCCATGCATCGTGTTAATTTTCAATTAAAGTTGAAATGGGGATGAAAAACCCTAGCACCAAAATTAAATCAAATAGGTTCAACTTAAAAACATTTTCAAGAACCCAGAATGCTCTTTAGAAAAGTTCATCATTTTTGAATTGGTCTAGAACCTCTAACAAAAATGGTGCACACCTTTCTAGGTCATTTCTGGATTTTTGAATTAAATCATAAGTACTTGCATTTGGACATTTAAATCCTATAAATAATTTTAAATGTCCAAATAATCTTGAAAGTATTTTAAGGTTGTTGGAAATAATCCAAACATATGCCACAATCATTTTCAAGATTTTTCAAAATGAATTGGTATTTCTACTAATTCAAAACAGAATAAAAGTAATAGAAAAACTGAAACAGAAATGGGAAAGAGAGAGAGAGAGAGCGAGGAAATACCTGGCGCCTACCTTCAGCCCAGAGGCCCAACACTGTGCAACCCAGCAGCAGCCCAGCCCACCACAGCCGCCACCGTCTTCAACCTCCTGCCAGTAGGCAGGAGGGCGTGTGCCCAACGCGCGCGCGCATGCGCCGGCCACCTCCTCCCTGTCTGGCTGCCCCTCGCCGCCCTGGACGCCTCCTGCGTCGCCACGCAACACCTCTGGTCTTCTCTCACCCTCCCCGTGCTCCTCCTCCCCTCAGTCTCTCTCCCTTTCGCACGGTCCGAGCGCCACCGTCACTGCCGACAAGCACCATCGCCTCCCCCTCGCTTCGTTGACCGGCCCAGAGGCTCCGCCTCGACCCCCTCTTTCTTCCACCCCGAGCCACGCCACCGCGGGAGCCCCACATCACCGCCATGAGTCGTCATCCCCGAGCATGGCCGCCGGACTCCATCGATGGATTCGTCGCCTTCCGGTCGTCCCCGAGCCGGCTGAGCATGTCGTCAGCCTCACCGTGAGCTCCCGGTCCTTCCCCCCTTAACCACATCATCGTTTTCGTCCCGTAGCCACTGCCCCGCAAGTAACCGGAGCCGCCATCCGCCATGGACGTTGAGCCACGTGCTCCTGAGCTTCGCTTGCTCGCCCTAGTGGCACATACGTGCTCCTAGTGACCCCACGACGCCGTCTATGCCCTTGGTTGAGCTCCCTGTGCTCCGCCACGCCGCGCCCGTGCAAACCTGTAGCTGTGCCGCCGCCAAAGCTCGTCGCTGGCGAGATTCCGGCCGCCCCGCGACCCCCTGTCTGGCCCATTGGATGCGCCCGAGCAAGGGCTTCTCCCCGATGCTTTCTGCACGATAAACCGCGGCCCCTAGCGCTTTCCTGACGCACGTCCGCTGCGGCAAATGGTCGCCGGTGGCTGAACGCCGGCGGGTCAATGTGGCAATGTTGTTAATTGCTAATGACGGGGCTAACTAACCCCCTCTCTCATTGATTACTGGGCCCCACGCCCTTAACTAACACCAGTTTAATTTCTGTTTAGTTTTATTTAATCATAGTGGCCCCACGCGTCGGTGTTGACCTCGCTAACGTAGCCATTGACTGGCCCCACGTGTCTGTGACCTAGGCAGCACTTGGTCACTGACCAGTGGACCCCACTGGTCAGGTTTGACCCGGACCAGCCCCTGTTGACCTGCTGACGTCAGCATGACCTGATGCTGACGCAATAATGAATTTTCTGGATTTATTAATAATCAGGAAATTCCAGAAAATGTTCAAAACTTCTAAAAATCATAGAAAATAATCTATAACTCAGATTGAAAAGATTTATATATGAAAAATTATCAGAAAAATCCAAAGAATCTGAATCTGGCATTTTCATGCATGTTGGAACAACTTAAAGTTGCTGTTTAGGACAATCCAATTAAATGGCATTTAAGAAATCACATATGGAGTTTGAATTTGAACTTAGGGTTCAAACCAACTCCATTTAACATGTTGCTAGTTGCATTAGCTAAAAACACCGCATATTGGCATGTCATGATCATGCATCATATTGTGCATTGCATTGATTGTGTTCTTTCTGTGTTTGCCGGTGGTTGTCCCCTCTCGATAGACGTGTTCCGATGATGAGTTCGATGACACCGATGTAGAGCTATACTATCTTCAGAAGTGCCAGGCAAGCAAAACCCCCTTTGTTCATTTCAATACAATCCCACTCTCTCGCCCCTGCTCTCTTTTACTGCATTAGGACAACAACGATTCAACTGTTACATGTTGCGGTAGTTGAACCCCTTTCCTCTGCATGACCTGTCATTGCCACAGTAAATAGATGAAACCCACTAGCATGAGTAGGAGTTGTTTGAGCCCTGATGTGCCTACTCATTCATGCTTGTTTATCATGCCTTCTACTGCTTAGAGTTGAGTCAGGTCTGATTCATCGGGGATGAATTGGAATGGCGATGAACATGTCCTACGGTGTGTGAGCTAAGTGTGTGAACACGATTTGGTAAAGGTAGCGGTGAGAGGCCATGTAGGAGTGCATGGTGGGTTGTCTCATTGAAACCATCCTCAGGAACTGAGTTCTGTGTTTGTGATCCATGAACAGCTACTACCACTCATTGGGATCCTTAATTGACCCTCTCGACTTATTAACTACCCTAGTCCTCTGTCCAGGAGTTGGAACTAGTTTCTGGTGTTTATAGGATATGTGTTGGCGGCCGTGCGTAGCGCTGACCCTAGGGATGGGCTATGATGCGGTAGATACACCATGGCACAGTGTACCAGGCACCCATTTGGTGTCTCGGGAACCCTGCACAGATCGTTTGGGGCTGTGAGCGAAACTCCGGTCGGATCTCCTCGCGGATGGAACCCGAATAGGCGATAAACCTGGACTAGAGACTTGTGTGCTTAGTAAGGTCGTGCCAGCATCCTCGCCAGGCTTTCGCTTGAAGGTTGCCGAGATACATGACGTGTATATGGTGATAAGTGGTGGGAGCGTGTGTGAAGAAGTACACCCCTGCAGGGTTATCATTATCTATTCGAATAGCCGGATTCCTCGGATATGGAAACTTGGATCCCTTGCATAGTTCATAGACAAGTGAAAGAGGATACTCTAAAATGCGCAAGATAAGCGTGAGTGCTATGGATGGCGTTCTCGTAGGGAGACGGGAGCGGATCCATAGTGGTGTATTGATATGGTGAATATGTGGACTCGTGTGCGCCACCTCAAAGAGTTGCTTGCAGTCGTAATTCAGGTTAGCCACTGAGTCAAAGCTAGCTTGCTGCAGTTAAACTCCACTACCCCTTTGTTGATACCGATGCATATGTAGTTAGTTTTGATGTAAGTCTTGCTGGGTACATTTGTACTCACGTTTTCTTAATTTATGTTTTGGAGAGAGACTTCAGTCTCGCTAGTAGTTCCATGTGGACTTCGACATTTATGTTGATACCTTAGCTACGATCTTGTGCCCTCGGCAGGATCTGGTAGATAGTCAGGCTTCTCAGCCTTTTTCATTTGTAGATGTCTGTACCCAGACATGTTAAGCTTCCGCATGTGCCTTGATTTGTATGCTCTAAATGATGGGTCATGAGACCCATGTTTGTAATATCTCGCTCCTCGGAGCCTAATGAATAAATACTTGAGTCATAGAGTTATGTTGTGATGCCATGTTGTATTTACCCATATCGAGCATATTGTGTGTATGATTGAAATGCTTGGTATGTGTGGGATCCAACAATCTAGTTGTTTATCCTTGGCAGCCTCTCTTATGGGGAAATGTAGTCTAGTGCTTCCATGAGCCATAGTAGTCTGCTACAGCCCGGTTCACCGGAGTCCTGCTAGCCCCGCACTACTGCTCAGGACACTTGACTAGCCGGCATGTGTTTCACTTTGTTCCTGTGTCTATCCCTTCGGGGAAATGTTACGCGGTGACATCCGGAGTCCTGCCTAGCCTGCTATAGCCCGGTTTTCCAGAGTCCTGTTAGCCCAATGCTACAGCCCGAATTCACACGCTCGATCGACATGCTCGATGTGATTCATGTATGCCTGTCCCCATAGGTTGGTGCCGCTTTGGGTTCACGACTAGCCATGTCGGCCCGGGTTCCCTGTCATATGGGTGCTAGCAACACTATCATATACGTGAGCCAAAAGGCGCAAACTATCCCGGACCATGGTAAGGTGACACCCGTGGGAATACCGTGCGTGAGGCCGCAAAGTGATATGAGGTGTTACCGGCTAGATCGATGTGACATGGAATCGGGGTCCTGACAGCTTTGGTATCAGAGCCTGACTGCCTGTAGGATTACCAAGCCAAACTGGTCGAAGTTGTGTCTAGAAATGCTTTAGTTATGTAGGGGAATTGATTGTGGAAGGGAACGTAAGTCTCTTTTTACTTCTTATACCCTATGCCCTTCTGATCTGAGTCACCCTCTTCTTTTCTGCGGGGGTTAAGAACTAGGCTTCTCTTCTATCTCTCAGGATGACATGTTACTAAACCGTAGTTGCCTAGGATTGTTGAGTTCAAGCATTAGTTCAGTTCCTACTACTTCCATATGTCATAGCTAGCCTCAGAACTTTGATATTGTGATGTTGAGTGGTTATGCCACCATTTTGCAGGATGTCTCAAATCATTTTGAGCATTTACAGCCGTTATGTTGTCCGAGTCATCCTAGGTTTCTAAATAGTCTGATGCACTTGCAAATCTTTCCTCCATGTTCCCGTTGTATTTTTGGTCTAGATTAAGCACACTAATCGGTGTGTTGAGGTACTCTGTTGCCTTGACGTGTATGTTGGAGTTAGTATTATGACCCTAGGTGTCCTCGAGAATTTAGCAATGCTCCGTATCCCCAGTGTGATGATTCTGGCCATCATTCTTGAAAGCATCCCGTGATGCCATTTAGTAGTAGGTATTCTACTCCTAGGTTTTGAACCCGAGATTCACCCTACTTCATGGTGTTAGTATTTGCTAGTTCCCTTAAGATATTAGTAACCTTGTGATAGTCCTCGAGGTCTGTGGTATTTCCTTCTTCCAAATACCATGAACCATTAAGGCATAAGTTCTTTGAACCGAAAGATCGCCATTGGAGTACTCCTGAGGAGTTCTCCATTCATAATTGTGATTCTGCTAGTTCTACCTTTCTGCATGGGTTATCTGGAAGAAATATGATGAACTCGTTCGACATACTAATCTATGCATCCACAACTCAGAAAGTTATATGTTCCTTTGAGTTGTCCCCCTTCATTTGTATTACGACCATCGCCTATCAATTGATAGTCAGGAGTAATTGTGCATCCGTGTTATCGATGCTTATTATTCTTGTGGTCCGTCAAGCCATTCTATCTCGGAATGACTAGGAGAAACAAACTCCAGTACCTCATCCATATCCAGGATTGGGTCAAAGTAGTTGTGTTCTGCAGATCAAATGCCCATCCAGCTTTTGCTCTGTTCTACCCTGGAGTATTACCCCCTTTATGTCAGGATTGTCATGAGAATTGCACCATCTCTCATGAATTCTTGACGCAGTGATACTTCGTGCCATCATTTTTCATTCCTCGGTTCCGTGTTGTCGCAACCGGAATGTCGGCAAGTGAACCATGATGTGTGAAATCAATACTCCTAGCAACCGTGTTGCTTGGTAGTTAATGGACACTAATATCATTCTTAGCGTGTTGGTTATCGAAACACTATTCTAGGATTGATTGTGCTACCTTGTCCTTATTTCCGGTGCACTCTTCGATCAATGAGTTAGGATTATTCAATCCCTTGCTTATTTGTCCATATCGTCTTGCTCTGAAAAGCAAGATCGTTCTCGAGCTTAGTAACACATCGGTGGTTCGTGATTTTCCGAATATCTTCTCGGAAGCATTACCAGGTTGTCCCCTGACTATTATGTTGAGTTCGTGATCAAGTTGGTTTTCCAATAAATCACTCCTTCTCCAAGAATCTGTGTTGGATATCCCTGAGCTAGTTGGTTGAGCTAGACAACAACTTGGAGAGTTGGAAGATAAAAGCTTGTCTGACTTAGTCCATGTTAAGGGATATCTTTTTGTGTGTGTGCGTTGAAGAAAGATAATATCTCCATCGATTGGTCCTCGTGATATGTTGTTGGATCTATTGCCTTGTCAAAACTTTGACTTGAGTATGGGCTATCGTCAAATCAAGCCAGAACCAATGATGTTCGTAATGTTGTCTTACTCGTGGTTGATCCCTTGAGCATACACCATTACATCTTTTGGTCTGACCAATGCTATCGCCGTGTTCACATAATGGTGGAAGTCCAGTGATGTGGAAATTCCGATGAGTCCCTGTTGAGCCCATCAGCAGCATTTTGTCTCCTCCATGATTTGTGTTGAACATCCAGCTAGTGTTGGAAACTTGTGTAAGCATTTTCTTCATGCCCCGTTCATGAAGTATATGTTCGGATGAAAGAAGTGACCTCCTTTGATTCACGTGCATTTGATGTAAGCTGCCGCCGTGAATCCGAGAAAGTTTGTTTTGCTTCCTCTGGAATCATCCCAAGTTAGTCATGCATGTGCGAAGTATTCTATGGTATAATAGACTGATCATCTTCATTCCATATGTATCCCCTAGCACACCAAGCCACTGATTGATTGGTTCAAGGAAAGGAAGTTCCTTCTTAAGAGCATGCCTTATGCAAGGACCTCAATATCCTCGATTATGGTTCCCCACCTGAACTCGGTAGTGTTTTATTATAAGACTGCCACATGGTCACGCTTGTCTAGGACAGTGTGTTCACAGGTGTGTAGCAAAACCTGCTCATGTTTTGGAGCTTGCTATCGTAGTTCATCTCCCGAGAGTCTCGCAACGTTATCTCGTCGACTTGTGTTGAAACTCTTCTTTTCATGCATGTGAGTCTAAAGTATCCTGTTTCTAACCAGATCTAAATCCCAGGCACATATGATGGTTGGAACATTCCCGACATTGCATTTTGTTCCCAGCTTGCACTGCCTTCTGTCAATCTCCCATGGACTGCCCTTCTCAGCAATTGTTGTTCAGGATCATCTTCAGAAGTGGTCCTACCATGGATCCCATCCATTCCAGATGATAAGCAAAAATCATCCATTGTGTTGTCTTCAACAAGGTAGTCCACATCATCCATTCTACTCCGAGTATGTCATTCTCTCGAACTCCTTCAAAAGATCGATTGTGATTGCCTTAGGCTGGTATAAAGAGTTTCATTGATCTTTGTATCAAAAGTAATTCTTTTTGCCACTTAAGGGAATAGCTCTATGAGTCACCTTCCCTAAGATGCCCCGTTATAGAATCATGGCAATTCAAATCCTTGCTACGTTGACAACCGTTCACCACCCTCTTAGGTGTGGAATTATTGTCTACCAATTTGAACCCTTGTCATCCGCTTCTTTCCATCACCCCTGATGTGTGTTTTGTCTCTCAGCTCAAGAGATGTTCCTACATCTCATTCCGAGTTGATCCTGAATTGTTCGATCCTCAAGAAGATCGATTCTTCTAGAGTTTTCCTTTTTTTCTCTCTTGTTGTCGTGTTGGTTGAAGTTTCCGAAGCAAGACGTCGGGACAAAGATGGTGACAAATCAACCTTCTTACGAAGTGCAACCTGGATCGTGAAGATTGTGTTAGCTTTATGTCCCCTCTGTCTTCTTACCTCACGTCTTGAATCTCGAGACGAGATTCTTGTTTAGTAGGGGTGAGTTGTCACAGCCCTAGAATTTTCTTGCCATTAGTTGCCTTAAAGCATCCATGCATCATGTTAATTTTCAATTAAAGTTGAAATGGGGATGAAAAACCCTAGCACCAAAATTATATCAAATAGGTTCAACTTAAAAACATTTTCAAGAACCCAGAATGCTCTTTAGATAAGTTCATCATTTTTGAATTGGTCTAGAACCTCTGACAAAAATGGTGCACACCTTTCTAGGTCATTTCTGGATTTTTGAATTAAATCATAAGTACTTGCATTTGGACATTTAAATCCTATAAGTAATTTTAAATGTCCAAATAATCTTGAAAGTATTTTAAGGTTGTTGGAAATAATCCAAACATATGCCACAATCATTTTCAAGATTTTTCAAAATGAATTAGTATTTCTACTAATTCAAAACAGAATAAAAGTAATAGAAAAACAGAAACAGAAATGGGAAAGAGAGAGAGAGAGGAAATACCTGGCACCTACCTTCAGCCCAGAGGCCAAACACTGTGCAGCCTAGCAGCAGCCCAACCCACCACAGCCGCCACCGTCTTCAACCTCCTGCCAGTAGGCAGGAGGGCGTGTGCCCAACGCACGCGCGCACACGCCGGCCACCTGCTCCCTGCCTGGCTGCTCCCTCGCCGCCCTGGACGCCTCCTGCATCGCCATGCAACGCCTCTGGTCTTCTCTCACCCTCCCCATGCTCCTCCTCCCCTTAGTCTCTCTCCCTTTCGCATGCTCCGAGTGCCACCGTCGCCGCCGACAAGCACCACCGCGGCCACTGCCTCCCCCACGCTTCTCTGACCGGCCTAGAGGCTCCGCCTCGACCCCCTCTTTCTTCCACCCTGAGCCACACCACCGCGGAAGCCCCACATCACCGCCATGAGTCGTCTTCCCCGAGCACGGCCGCCGGACTCCATCGACGGATTCGTCGCCTTCCGATCGTCCCCGAGCCAGCTGAGCCTGTCGTCAGCCTCGCCGTGAGCTCCTAGTCCTTTCCCCCTTAACCACGTCGTCGTTTTCGTCCCATAGCCACTGCCCCGCGAGTAACCGGAGCCGCCGTCCCCCATGGACGTTGAGCCACGCGCTCCCGAGCTTCGCTTGCTCGCCCTAGTGCCACATATGTGCTCCTGGTGACCCCACGACGCCGTCTATGCCCTTGGTTGAGCTCCTCGTGCTCCGCCACGCCGCGCCCGTGCAAACCCGTAGCTGCGCTGCCGCCAAAGCTCGTCGCCGGCGAGATTCTAGCCGCCCCGCGACCCCCTGTCTGGCCCATTGGATGCGCCCGAGCAAGGGCTTCTCCCCGATGCTTTCTCCACGACAAACCGCGGCACCTAGCGCTTTCCCGACGCATGTCCGCTGCGACAAATGGTCGTCGGCGGCTAAATGCCGGCGGGCCGACGCGGCAACGTCGTTAACTGCTAATGACGGGGCTAACTAACCCTCTCTCTCACTGACTACTGGGCCCCACGCCCTTAACTAACACCAGTTTAATTTCTGTTTAGTTTTATTTAATCACAGTGGCCCCATGCGTCGGCGTTGACCTTGCTAACGTGGCCATTGACTGGCCCCACCTGTCTGTGACCTAGGCAGCACTTGGTCACTGACCAGTGGACCCCACTGGTCAGGTTTGACCCGAACCAGCCCCTGTTGACCTGCTCACATCAGCATGACCTGATGCTGATGCAGTAATACATTTTCTGGATTTATTAATAATCAGGAAATTCCATAAAATGTTCAAAACTTCTAAAAATCATAGAAAATAATCTATAACTCAGATTGAAAAGATTTATATATGAAAAATGATCAGAAAAATCCAAAGAATCTGAATCTGGCCTTTTCATGCATGTTGGAACAACTTAAAGTTGCTGTTTAGGACAATCCAATTAAATGGCATTTAAGAAATCACATGTGGAGTTTGAATTTGAACTTAGGGTTCAATCCAACTCCATTTAACTTGTTGCTAGTTGCATTAGCTGAAAACACAGCATATTGACATGTCATGATCATGCATCATATTGTGCATTGCATTGATTGTGTTCTTTCTGTGTTTGCCGGTGGTTGTCCCCTCTCGATAGACGTGTTCCGACGATGAGTTCGATGACACCGATGAAGAGCTATACTATCTTCAGAAGTGCCAGGCAAGCAAAAAACCCTTTGTTCATTCCGATACAATCCCACTCTCTCGCTCCTGCTCTCTTTTACTGCATTAGGACAACAACGATTCAACTGTTACATGTTGCGGTAGTTGAACCCCTTTCCTCTGCATGACCTGTCATTGCCACAGTAAATAGATGAAACCCACTAGCATGAGTAGGAGTTGTTTGAGCCCTGATGTGCCTACTCATTCATGCTTGTTTATCATGCCTGCTACTGCTTAGAGTTGAGTCGGGTCTGATTCATCAGGGATGAATTGGAATGGCGATGAACATGTCCTACTGTGTGTGAGCTAAGTGTGTGAACACGATTTGGTAAAGGTAGCGGTGAGAGGCCATGTAGGAGTACATGGAGGGTTGTCTTATTGAAACCATCCTCAGGAACTGAGTTCTGTGTTTGTGAATCATGAACAGCTACTACCACTCATTGGGGTCCTTAATTGACCCTCTTGACTTATTAACTACCCTTGTCCTCTGTCCAAGAGTTGCAACTAGTTTCTGGTGTTTATAGGATATGTGTTGGCGGCCGTGCGTAGCACTGACCCTAGGGGTGGGCTATGATGCGGTAGATACACCGTGGCACGGTGTACCGGGCGCCCGTTTGGTGTCTCAGGAACCCTGCACACATCGTTTGGGGCTGTGAGCGAAACTCCGGCCGGATCTCCTCGCGGATGGATCCTGAATAGGCGATAAACCTGGACTAGAGACTTGTGTGGTTAGTCAAGTCGTGGCTGACACCCTCGCCAGGCTTCCGCTTGAAGGTTGCCGAGAGACATGATGTGTATATGGTGATAAGTGGTGGGAGCGTGTGTGAAGAAGTACACCCCTGCAGGGTTATCATTATCTATTCGAATAGCCGGATTCCTCAGATATGGAAACTTGGACCCCTTGCATAGTTCATAGACAAGTGAAAGTGGATACTCTAAAATGCGCAAGATAAGCGTGAGTGCTATAGATGGTGTTCTCGTAGGAAGACGGGAGCGTATCCATAGTGGTCTATTGATATGGTGAATATGTGGACTCGTGTGCGCCACCTCAAAGAGTTGCTTGCAGTCGTAGTTCAGGTTAGCCACTGAGTCAAAG